>NW_027730768.1:0-313 GCF_054177405.1 Leptonychotes weddellii | reverse complement strand
ATTAGCATAAGTGACTCCATTTTGAGACTGTTGACCTCTTTTAAACAAATATTGATGTTAAGAACTTCATAAAACCTAATTATGCTTTATTACATTTTATAATTTTATCATGCTCTGCTTCTGGGGAGTACCAGATAAATATCCCCTAGACACACATGCACACAAGTACACACCCACTCTCTTTCTCTCTCTCTCTCTCACACACACACACACACACAAACACACACACAAATAAAAAACTAATAAACTGGAGAGGGTGGAGCAAGATGGCGGAGGAGTAGGAGACCTGGATATCGTCTCCTCTCAGGAATTC
>NW_027730767.1:0-313 GCF_054177405.1 Leptonychotes weddellii | reverse complement strand
TTTAGAGATTTATTTATTTGACAGAGAGAGGGAGAGAGCACAAGTAGGCAGACAGGCAGGCAGGCAGGCAGGCAGGCAGGCAGAGGGAGAGGGAGAGAAGCAGGCTCCCTGATAAGCACGGAGCCCGATGCGGGGCTCAATCCCAGGACGCTGGGATCATGACCTGAGCCAAAGGCGGACACTTAACCGACTGAGCCACCCAGGCGCCCCTCCTACTTTTTTTATTGATGAACATGCAGCCCAGGTAGATTAAGAGCTCTGCCCAAGGCCACGCAGTAAATTAGGGACTAAGTGGAGTCTAAAACTCTATCTG
>NW_027730766.1:0-313 GCF_054177405.1 Leptonychotes weddellii | reverse complement strand
ATCCTGGGGTCCTGGGAAAGAGTCTCGCATCAGGCTCCCTGCTCAGCGAGGAGTCTGCTTCTCCCTCTCCCCCTGCCCCTCATCCGGCTGGTGCACTAACTCTCTCTCGCTTTCTCTCTCTCGAATAAATAAATAAAATATTTAAAAACAAATAAATAAAACATCTACATTTTAGGGGTCTGCTCTATATTGACTGTACACGTTATAGCAGTAGGTGGTCAATTATTGTCTATTGAATAAATACATGAGCAACAAGCCACATCTTTTCAGGTCATTTTCCCCCTGAAGTTAATCTCAATTCCATCATACACAC
>NW_027730765.1:0-313 GCF_054177405.1 Leptonychotes weddellii | reverse complement strand
ACAAAACTGATTGTGTAGCAGTGAAATGGATTTGGGAAAAGTTAAAAAATGGCACTCTCCAAGTCCTGCAGAGAGAAGAGCTGACTAAACTCTGCCCAGCTGTGATAAAGGACTCACAGTGACCCCAAGCCTTCGCAGGGATAAGATAAGAAAGGGGGGGGCGGAGCAAGATGGCGGAGGAGTAGGAGACCTGGATTTCATCTCCTCTCAGGAATTCAGCTGGATAGGGATCAAACCATTCTGAACACCTACAAACTCAACAGGAGATTGAAGAAAAGAAGAGCAACAACTCTCTCATCAGAAAAGTGACCAC
>NW_027730764.1:0-313 GCF_054177405.1 Leptonychotes weddellii | reverse complement strand
TTTTTTTTTAAGATTTTATTTATTTATTTATTAGAGAGCGAGCGAGAGAGAAACAGCATGAGAGAGGAGAGGGTCAGAGGGAGAAGCAGGCTTCCCGCTGAGCCGGGAGCCCGATGTGGGACTCGATCCCAGGACCCTGGGATCATGACCTGAGCCGAAGGCAGTCGCTTAACCAACTGAGCCACCCAGGCGCCCCAACGTGAAAATACTTCTTAACTCATTCTTTGAGGCCAGAATTATTCCGATCCTGAAACAAAGATATCACAGGGAAAAACAAACAAACAAACAAGAAAAACCCTGCAGATCACTATCT
>NW_027730763.1:0-4989 GCF_054177405.1 Leptonychotes weddellii | reverse complement strand
GGGGGGGTGCTGTCCAACGAGCTAGGGGAAGGGCAGTCCTCTAGCCCAGGTAATGGAGGAGAGCACGACCAGGGTAGCAAGCACTTATTACTTATGAGGTGGTTGAGGCAGAGATCACTAACTTTTCCCAGGCTTAATTCTGCTTATTTTAAACCCCCAGGGAAAGTAAAGTGGGAACTTAGAGAAGGCATCCTGAACTCAGGTCCTTATCTGAATGTCTAGACTCCGTGTGAACAGGGTTAGCATCCTGCAAAATGCCTAGGTAGCAACTCTGAAAAACAAAAGTTATTTTTCCCATCACAGGGGGATGAGGGAGGTGCTGATGCCAGCTCTGTGGCTTCTGGGAGGTGTTCCCCATGGGGACATGGTGGGGGGGAGCCATACTTTTCATAGTAATCTCCCAAGCTATACCAAGTATTAGCAATAAGCACAGTAACTCAGTCATGCACTCCTACACACTCATTTCCCTTCCGTGAGCACAGCTTTATTATAAATCAATAGGATGTCTACAGCAAGGGCAAGTCACATGTGTGGGACTGAGCAAATAATAAGTTGAACCTTGAAAAGGATTTTCCTAGCTGTTTGATATCTTCTCCTCTGGGTTTTTGTCTCAATGACAGATGCCACTGTTCACACATCCGTGCCCTGCTTCCCTCTGAGTGTTGCCCCTGTCCTTGCCTGAATCTAGCAGGTTCTATGCCTCATTTTCCAGAAGGAGCTCTTACAGGAGGACAGCCTCACAGGGAAACAGGCCATGCCTGCCACTGTTATGAGAATGCTCCACAGCGCACCCCATGTGTGGCAGCCCGTTCTAGAGGAAGCCCCAGACCCAAGATGGTGAATTAGATTAGACCTGAAATTGCTATACCCGGCATAGTCTCATAAACAAGGGTGAAAACCTTAAACTCTCATTTAATATCTATTATGGACTGAATGTGTCCCCCTAAAATTCATACGTTGAAATCTAATCCCCAGTGTGATAATGTTTGGAGGTGGGGCCCTTGCAAAGTAATTAAATCAAGGGTAGAGCCCCCGCCCATGATGCGATTGGTGCCCTTATAAGGAGATGAAGAGTCCAGTGTGCTCTGCTGTTTGCCATGTGAAGACACAGCAAGATAATAGCCGTTCATGAAATAGGAAATGGGCCCTCACAAGACACAGAATCTACCAGTGACTTGATCTTGGACTTCCCAGCCTCCAGATAGAAATAAATTTGCTGTTTAAGCCACCCAGTCTATGGTGTTTTTGTTCTAGCAACCCAAACCCAAGACAATAGCTCTTCTGTATTATTCTACCACATATCTGTGACCAGAAAGCACTGCTATGACATACTAGTTCAGAGAGGTATGCTCCTAAAATTCATCTATTCCTAAGTGTTTCCAGAAAAGCTAGACCTCAGAGATATCAATAAAATGATGTAACTATCACATGAGTGTCAGCTGGGAAAGCCTATCCTAGGAATTCACAATGCACATTAGTGTTTTAAAGGCTCTGAAAAAGCATAGAGTACCACTGAACTTTATTTAGCCCAGTGGTCTCCAAATTATTTGACCACAAAGAACCCTTTTCAAGTAATACTCATTAATATCAGACAGACTCCAGAACACACTTGAAAAGAATACTGTGCTAAGAAAACCTTCTAGATCAAAGGATTTGTCACACTGCCTCCTTGCCACATGCCCTCAGCATGGTCCCAGCCGGATATTAACAAAAGAGGAAGCAGAGTGTAACCTGTTTATTGAATTAGCTGGACTCAGTAGGGAGCCATCTCATCAGGTCTCCTCCTAACCTGCTCAGACAAAACCAAGGAGTCTGTCCCTGAGTGAAACCCCAGGCAGGTTGCAGAGCTTTCTCGGGCATTCTCAGGTACTAACAGGGGTCTCACATTCAGAAGCAAAAAGAAAAAAAATCCTGTCAACTTGAACACTGTAAATTCCATCTCTCATCCAACTTAAAACTTCTCTCCCCAAACCAACCAAAACGGGGACAGGGGAGAGAACCTACAATGGGAAAGGGAGGGAAATTAGTCTTTTACCTTTTTCTTGAGCATTGCCCCAGGCTCTACTGTTCTCCCCCATGCTAGGGAAAGGAGAAGAGCCATAGGAGAAGATGTCAAAGTGTCTGATACACTTGGTGCTGTTTCCAGTCCTCTCTAGGTTTTTTAATGCCCTTAGTCATAGCAGACAAATACTAACTCTTTTGTCCTATGGGGGAACTCCTGGGGTTTCTTCAAAGATCCCCTAGGTCAGAGACATCCTGCCTACATGCTTTGGCTTAGATTTTGCCTCTTCTAGCTAACTAATAGGACAATGCCCTGAACCCGTGGCATCCAGCAGTCCATCCAAGAGGGATCATCTCACCCCTCTAGGTCAGTCTCTTGTGTGAGGAGCCTTTCAAGGTGCCCTAAGTCTATGCCTTTTCCAAGGGACCCACATCTGCTGCTCCCTCCCACTCCTACCTCTCTGCACAGCTGTCAGAGCTAACCCCAGGAAGTGTCCCAGCTGACGGCCATCTCAGGTGTGGATTAGGTCTTTCTCCACATTCTCCAAAACGCAGGGAACACTTTTCATGCTCCCTTTGGGACTCTCCAAAGCTCCCCCTCCCTCTCGACTTGATGGGGAAGAACTCGCTTCATTCTCTCATGGCAGTGGGTAATGCCCAGCTCATTGACATCTCTGTGTAGGTTGGACTCCCTGGATATAGACTCTGAAATGGAGATTTACACCAAGGAGTTTTATTGGGGAGCACAGGCAAGACTGACTCCCGTAAAGAGGGAAAGGGACAGACTGGCCAAAGGAAGAAGCTGACCTTCCACGCGGTTCCATCAGCTCTCAGCTGACCTCCAAGGGAGCTCTGAAGCTGGACTGGCCCTTCTCAGATTGCAGCAAAGGGTCATGTCTCTGTACCCCTGCATACTGGCTGGATACAGGCTGCCCTCAGAAAGTGGGGTACAAGCTCAGGCAAAGGTAACTCCCTCAGTCAAGGATACCTCCGTGAGTCACAGGATCCAGCTCTCCCAGCAGCTGGTGGCCTGAGGGCCTCCATCCTGAAGGGCAGGACTGGGTGGGACACCACAGGACAGTGCCTTCAAAGGGCCCCACCAAATGTCAAAGATGGACAAGACCCACTTAACATCCTCTCCAGAACAAGCGCTTGTTATTTTGTGTTGATTTGTGTTGTAGTTTTCACTCTTGTCAACGGGAACAGCAGGTATTTGTTAAGCTGGTCAGTTAGCAGTGGTGTGATCCCCAGGAGGGATGGCAGTAGGTCCCTATTCTTTCCTGGCTCTGCCCATCACTGTCTGGGTCCAGCTCATGTCACCTCTAGTCTCGATTTCCCTAGATATAAATCAAGGCAACAAACACCACCCTGCCTACGTCTCTTGGCCATGGTGACCTACAGATGAGACATCTGATAAACATGAAAGGCTTCAGAATCTGCTACAGACAGACTGGAACCTCTTCAAAGTATTCACAGGATATTAATAGATTTGCTGAGCCTTTTCTGCTCAAGCCCCCTTAGGGTTTGGTGCTCAAGTATCCTAGGAAATAGCATTCATGAAGGAAGTTTTGCAGGGTCAGTCTTGATCCCAGGGGAAGCCACCAGGTACCATCTTAAAGGCTAGGGACAGAGCAGTTAGGGCTGCATGTCAGGGTAAGTCAGATGGCAAAGCGATGCCACACAACCCACCACAGAGGCTGAGTCACAGAGAGCGGGGACGACGACCAGTACTTCTGGCCCTGCCATTCACAAAGATATGTAAGTCACTCCTCATGCTGGAATCTGCTGCATCTATAAGATGAAAGCATTATCCCAGGGCCGGATTTTCAAACTCTTTCAATAGCAGAACCCTGTTTTCAATTGGAATTTTTCCTCAAACCCTAGCACATGAAAGCATTAAAGAGGTTTCTTGTGATGTTTAAATACAGGCTAATGATGAAAATCTCCAAATTTTATAGTCTTAGGAAGCTTATTAATGCAATCACTCCAAAAATAGTGTGGCCACCACAAGCCAGGCACGGTACTAGGTAGGATGTCCAGCAACGTGTGACAGGCTGGATGGCCAGTATGATCCCTGCCCTCCTGGAATTCACAGTCAGTTGGGTGGGCCAGCTCATGTGCAATTACACTGCAGAATGAACGAGTTCTCAGGAGAATTTTAGGCACATCAGAGATTTTAACCCAGGTTTGGCAACCAGGAAGTCATGGTTGATATTCCAGGGAAACTGGGTCTAAAGGATGTGTTAGAATGACTGGCTACTGGATGTGAGGGTGATCTGGCTGTGACATCTGTCACCTGAGTGATCACCAGGGTTGTTTCAGCTGATGTGGCTGGCTAGGCAGTGTCCCCTTCCTCCCTCACCACTGCAGGTGCATCCTCCTAAAGCTGTATGCTTGAAGAGGATGACCTCCCCAGTAGAGAAGGACTGTTCTTCGGTCAAGGATATATGGGTAGTGGCGCTCCCCTGCTAGAACCTCCAAACAAACTCTCAAGGTCCATTTGTAGGAGAACATAGGGTAATCAAACTTCCAAGACTCCAGACACATCCAAATGAGGTGCTACATGCAGCAGTCTGCCTTTCAGAAGGGAGGAAGGAAAGAGAAAGAATAACTGACTACTGAAGAGAGAAGACTCTTCCTGGTAGAAAGCCTTGCTTCTCCAGAGGCCTGGGGGGCCGGGGTGGGGGGAGGGAAGGGGGGGAGAGAGAAAGAGAGAGAGAGACTGACTTTTGAATAACTGAATAAAGATTGGTTCCAATATAGAAGAATTGAAGGTAGGAAGATGGACGATACAATTAAGCACTGCATAGACCACAAAAGGTCACACATGAAGTACTAAGAAAATTGGGCTTTATCTAAAGTGCCATGAAAAACCACTGATACATTTTTAGCAAAGTTTAAGAATACTAGTCTAATGTATCATATGATCTCACTGATATGAGGAATTCTTAATCTCAGGAAACAAACTGAGGTTTGCTGGAGTGGTGG
>NW_027730762.1:0-313 GCF_054177405.1 Leptonychotes weddellii | reverse complement strand
TCTGATGGTTGAGTAATATTCCATTGTATATATGGACCACATCTTCTTTATCCATTCTTCTGTTGAAGGGCATCTCGGCTCTTTCCACATTTTTGTTACAGTGTTAGAAAGTGACCCAGTCCTTGCCATTTGCAACAAGATGGATGGACCTAAAGGGCATTAGGCTAAGTGAAATAAGTCAGACTAAGAAAGAAAAACATCATATGATTTCACTTACATGTGGAATCTAAAAAATGAAACATATGAATAAACAAACAAAAACCAGAATCAGACCTATAAATACAGAGAACAAACTGGTGGTTGCCAGAGGGGA
>NW_027730761.1:0-313 GCF_054177405.1 Leptonychotes weddellii | reverse complement strand
AATTGCACTACTGGGTATTTACCCCAAAGATACAAATGTAGGGATCTGAAGGGGTACATGCACCCCGATGTTTATAGCAGCCATGTCCACAATAGCCAAACTGTGGAAAGAGCCAAGATGTCCATTGACAGATGAATGGATAAAGAGGATGTGGTATATATATATATATATGTATATATATATATACACACATACATACATACCATGGAATATTATGTAGCCATCAAAAAGAATGAAATCTTGCCATTTGCAACGACATGGATGAAACTGGAGGGTATTATGCTGAGTGAAATAAGTCAATCAGAGAAAGACA
>NW_027730760.1:0-313 GCF_054177405.1 Leptonychotes weddellii | reverse complement strand
TCAGGTCATGATCTCAGGGTCCTGGGATCGAGGCCCAAGTCAGTCTCCCTGCTCAGCGGGAAGTTAGCTTCTCCCTCTGCCCCTCCTGCTGCTCATGCTTGTGCTCTTGCATGTTTGCTCTCTCAAATAAATAAATAAAATCTTAAAAAAATAAAATACTTTTTAAAAGTAATTAAAATTTTTATTTTTTTATTTTATTATTTTTATTTTTTTTTAATTTTATTTTATTATGTTATGTTAGTCACCCTACAGTACATCATTAGTTTTTCATGTGGTGATCCAGGATTCATTGTTTTCGCATAACACCCAGTGC
>NW_027730759.1:0-313 GCF_054177405.1 Leptonychotes weddellii | reverse complement strand
CCTCCTCCAACACCTCCACCTCCTCCTCCTCCATCACCTTCTCCACCTCCTCCTCCATCACCTCCTCCACCTCCTCCTCCATCACCTCCTCCTCCACCTCCTCCTCCATCACCTCCTCCTCCTCCATAACCTCCACCCTATTTTCATTGTCTCCTAGGACTAACAACTGACCAAATCCTCACACATGGTATCATTTCACGTTTTCATTCTCACACCCAATGCATGACGTTGGCACTATCATGCTCAGAAAATGGAGTCTCAACTGAGTGGTGTGCCTAGAGTGGGCAGCACAGGAGTTTGACCCAGGCCTCTG
>NW_027730758.1:0-313 GCF_054177405.1 Leptonychotes weddellii | reverse complement strand
TCTCAAATAAATAAATAAAATTAAAAAAAAAAAAAAAAGATTTTGAGAAAGAGAGTGAGCACGAGTGTGGGGGGAGGGGCAGAGCGAGAAGCAGGCTCCTGGGAGCCCTATGCCGGGCTCCCTCTCCAGACTCCGGGGTCATGACCTGAGCTGAAGGCAGACACTTAACCGACTGAGCCATCCAGGCACCCCTATTTTTAAATTTTTTAAAAATTTTTATTTTTTAATATTAATTTAATTTTATTTTTTAAAAGATTTTATTTATTTGAGGAAGAGGGAGAACACGCGCCAGGGGGCAGAGGGAGAGGGAGAT
>NW_027730757.1:0-313 GCF_054177405.1 Leptonychotes weddellii | reverse complement strand
AGAAGAAAAGAAGAAGAAGGGAAAGAAGAAGAAGAAGGGGAAGAAGAAGAAGAAGTGGAAGAAGTGGAAGAAGAAGAAGAAGAAGAAGAAGAAGAAGAAGAAGAAGAAGAAGAAGAAGAAGAAGAAGAAGGGGAAGAAGAAGAAGAAGAAGAAGAAGAAGAAGAAGAAGAAGAAGAAGAAGAAGAAGAAGAAGAAGAAGGAGAAATTTTCCATCTAGTGGGAGAACTCAAACATGTTGCTCTCCAGGCTTCTGAAGGTGGTCATGGCTTCCATGTGGCTAGGTAGGGAAAGCCCCTGTGGGAATGTGCCTGCT
>NW_027730756.1:0-313 GCF_054177405.1 Leptonychotes weddellii | reverse complement strand
TATTTCAAAGTTTCTGAAACCTACTGCCAATCTATCTTCCAAGTTACTCAAATTTCCAATTCCAACAACTATATGTGCTTCTCATTTCTTCACTTTGCCAGTCCTAAATAATACCACTCTCTTTTTATCAATTTTCTAGGTAAGAAAATATAATCTTATTTCAAATCTAAATGTTTCTAATTACTAAAGTGGCTGAAGAATTTTTTACATTTTTGAATTACCCATTCATGTATTTAGCAGCTTTTTAAATAATTGGTGGGTATTTTTCTTAACAGTCAGTATAAGCTATTTATATATTAAGAATGACACTCAT
>NW_027730755.1:0-313 GCF_054177405.1 Leptonychotes weddellii | reverse complement strand
GGTTCGGGATAGCAGGACCAATGGAAGTGCGAGGCAGCAGGAAGCAGAGAATAGGCAGAAAGCAAAATGCGAACTTCACATACCTAAACTCCCACTCTAGGTGTGCCTCATAGGCTGCATGACTCTGACATGTTACTTAACCTCTCAGTTTCACATTTCCTCACCTGTAAAATCAGGATAATACCGCTTTCTTAGGGTAGCAGTTAAATGAGACAACGATAAAAAGCACTGAGCTCAGGGCCTGGCACCTGGTAAGTACACAATAAATGTCAGGCATTAATATGGTAATTATTACCCTGTAAGAGATTTCTCT
>NW_027730754.1:0-313 GCF_054177405.1 Leptonychotes weddellii | reverse complement strand
ATAATCGGGGCACCTGAGTGGCTCAGGCAGTTGAGCATCTGACTCCAGATTTCAGTTCAGGTCATGATCTTGGGGCAGTGAGATCGAGCCCCACATTGGGCTCCAAGTTAAGCGTGGAGTGCGCTTAAGATTCTCTCTCTCCCCCTTTTGTCCCTTGCCCCCTGCTCACATGTGCGCTCTCTGTTAAAAAAAAAAAAAAAGAAAAAGGAATGCCTCATAATCATCTTAAGCCTTGGCTTTCTCATCTATAAAGTGGAAATGAATCTAAGCAGAAAAAATGTACTTTAAGGCAGGCCTGGGATGGCTGGGTGCC
>NW_027730753.1:0-313 GCF_054177405.1 Leptonychotes weddellii | reverse complement strand
CCTTGACTTGTATTTCTCACATCCATTTTGCAACTCCTTCTAGTTTCAGGACAATCAACAACTGCCTTTCTGAAGCATGAAGATAAGTTAAATGTTTCCTCCTCCAAGATCTCGTAGTATTTTTCCCATCTCTCTACCAAAGCTATAAAATCTGTCTTCCAAATTAGCTACAAGATTCTAAAGGATAGGGGCCATGTTCTGCTAATCTTTAAATCCCCAGCAACTAGCTCAAGTGACTAGGAATCTAAATGATATTTATAAATTCACATTCAACTTAAATGAATAATGAAAAGATACAAGTAAAACTGAACTT
>NW_027730752.1:0-4989 GCF_054177405.1 Leptonychotes weddellii | reverse complement strand
ACCCCCCTCCCCTCTAGAACCCTCAGTTTGTTTTTCAGAGTCCATCTTCTCTCATGGTTCGTCCACCCCTCCGATTTCCCCCGCTTCATTCCTCCCCTCCCGCTACCTTCTTCTTCTTCTTTTTTTTTCTTAACATATCTTGCATTATTTGTCTCAGAGGTACAGATCTGAGACTCAACAGTCCTGCACAATTCACAGCCCAGCTCTCTTTTGATTAGTGTTTGCATGGCATATCTTTTGATCATTTTACTTTCAACTTGTTTGTGTGGGTTTTTTTTTAAGATTTTATTTATTTGACAGAGAGAGACACAGCGAGAGAGGGAACACAAGCAGGGGGAGTGGGAGAGGGAGAAGCAGGCTTCCCGCTGAGCAGAGAGCCCGATGTGGGGCTCGATGCCAGGACCCTGGGACCATGACCTGAGCCGAAGGCAGACGCTTAACGACTGAGCCACCCAGGCGCCCCTTATTTGTGTTTTTTAATGTAAAGTATGTCTGTTATAAACAGCACAGAGTTGCATCATGTTTCTCTATCCATTCTGCAAATCTCTGCTTTTGATTAAAGTGTTTAAACCATGTGTATTTACTGTATTAATAAGGTACAATTTACATCTGCCATTTTGCTTTGTTCTGTGTGCATTTTATGTCTTTTTTGTTTATCTAGTCCTCCATTACTGCCTTCTTTTATGTTAAATTGGTATTTTCAGTGTATAATTTTTAATTTCCTTTTCTTCTCTTTTACTATGCTTTTGAATTATTTTCTTACTTTTTGTCCTGGGGATTACAATTCACAACTTAATTTAAAACAATCTACTTTAGATTAATATCTACTTAATTTCAATAATATAGGAAAATGTTACACTTTTACAGAATAGAGCTCCAAGTCTGTTCTGCCTCTTCGATTGGCTACAAGGCTTCCGATTTCACTGTGATTGTGGGCCATGTAGAGCTGGAAAGGGTATATGGTAATAGGGCAAGTTAAAATGCCACAAAATATGTTGTTGTTAGTGAGATTCAGCCTTCTTGAATAAACACTCCTCTAACTATTGAAAAATTCTAGTTCGTTTCCAAAGATTTGAAAAAAAGTTAATTCTGATCATTTCTGCTAGTATTCTTGTTGATTTCATGGAGGAAATAATTTCTGGTGTCCCTTACTCTGCTATTATGGATGACATTACTCTTAGTGGCCTTGCTTTAAAAATCTTTTATCTTGCTCTCTCCACTGCACTAAGGAAAAAGAGTTCAAAATCTTTAACTTTACCTCAAGGCCCACTAAGATCTGGCTCGTTCTTATCTTTCCAGCTTCATTTCTCACTCCTTTGCACTCTATTCTCAGACAATGCTGAAATTATTTTCTTTTCTTTGAAGTATTACATTCTCTTTTATTTCTGAGCTTTTGCACACTGAATTCCCCCCCCCCCCATTTCTGGTGTGCTCTCTTTACCCCATTTTCATCTGGTTAACTCCACATAGATTAATAAGTTCTTTCCCCCTCTGTCCACTCCATTAGCACTTAACATGTGTTGTGATTATTTTGGCAATGTCTGCTTTCCTATTAGACTATAAGCTCTGGGAGGTTGTGCCTATGTTGTTCACAGTTTTAGTCACTTAGTAGATGCCCAGTAAATATTTGTGTGTGCATGGATGCTATCCCTACTATATAGTTGAGGCAACTAAAGCTCAGAAAAGTTAAGTAACTTACCCAATGTCATTCATGTGGTAAATAGCATAGGTATGTTTTGAACCCATATCTGATTACAGAGCTAATGTTTATTCCTCTCTGCCATTCTGCTTCTACATGACCTCTCTCAGGTGGGTTGACTGCAGGTCCTTATGAAGTCAAATTTGACTCTCTGGGAGTGGGAGAAATTCTGTTCTGGCCTAGGCAAAGCAGTTCTTGGTTTTTCTCAGCACCCAGGTTGGGAAAAGTACTGACTGCGCAAAGCTGACATATGACCAGCACTGAGGTGAGAGCCAGCCTGCTAGCACAAGACACTCTTACTACATCCTTTCTCTGCATCATCACACTGCTGAACAGAGTCAGAGCCAGAATTGACAGGAGAGCTAAACAGTGTGATGGCCAAGATAATAAAGTCTGTATCCTTAGTGGGAGAGGCAGGTCATGTGTAGGATGCTTTGTAAGGTAACGAAGGAAGACACAAGGAAGGAAATGTTCAATCCCCTTTGACCCCTTGCAGTGGAGCTTCTGCCATCACCTTTCTCCATATATATCACTGATGCTCCAGTTTAGAATTACAATCCAGAGGCTTTTCTCCAATATTCATCTTAGTGCAGCCTTTTATTGATATAACATTGTTGACAATCCCTTCTTTCTTGGCTCTTGATTCTGCTGTGAGCTACATGACACAGCTTCATATAAGTGAGCTTTTGTTCCACTTCTCTGCTTATGCCTTCTCTGTATTCTTTAGGATCTTCTCTTGCTGACCCTCAGAGTAGTTGTTTAAAAATGCCAGTTTTATGGGGCGCCTGGGTGGTTCAGTTGGTTAAGCGACTGCCTTCGGCTCAGGTCATGATCCTGGAGTCCCGGGATCGAGTCCCGCATCAGTCTGCTTCTCCCTCTGACCCTCCTCCCTCTCATGCTCTCTGTCTCTCATTCTCTCTCTCAAATAAATAAATAAAATCTTTAAAAAAAAAATAAAAATGCCAGTTTTGATGCTGGGTAGATGTGGAAAGTGAGGCTGAAGACATGGGTGTTGAGAGTCTGTATACTCTAGAAGAGCTAACCCCTCTTTGTAGGGAGTAACTCTCCATTCCTGGTTTCCAGGAGGAGGAATTTCCTAAACATTTCTTTTCTCTTCCCACAACTCTAATTGGTGAGTTTGAAAGGTGAAAGCAAGCAGGTGAGTCTAGGCCCTTCCTCTCTGCTTCTTCTAGGGAGGGTCCTGCCCACAGAGAAAGCATACTCTCAGTGGATCTCCACCATGCAGCCACCTTAGCAGAACAAACCTTGCCTGTATGGGGAGGCCTGGGGTGGATGGTCCAGCATTGCAGACAACTGAGTGGGTGAAACGCTCTAATTCTAGGCTTCAGTGTTAGGAAACCAATTTAGCCTCATATTATAATTTCAGATTTATGGGTATAAAGATGATATTTTGTTGTGCATATCCTTTTCTTTTTTATCTCAATTGTCTCCTTTGTCAATTTCTCGAATAGTTCAGATATTAGGCAGAGAACACAGGTACTAAGATTTCAGCCCTATCACCCTATTACCTTCTAACAACTTCTTCACTCCCATTCTTAGCAGTCAGCTAAGCGGTCTAACAACTTATTCATTCCCATTCTAAGCAGTCAGCATTTCCAAAAAATTGGATGATTGTTCTCTAAAGAATCGACAAACTCCAGAAAAAGTAAGTACCTTCATTTTCTGACATTTGGGGTTCCCTAGTAACTGTCCAGCTCACCCCAGTCATCCTAAAACGAAGCTTGTCAATCAACAAGTCCCTCCCACTAGCTCCGAACCAGATTTTTTAAATGCTTCTTTATTTTATTTTTAAATTACTTCATATTTACAGAAAAGTTGCAAAAATGCTAAAAGAATTCCTGTATACTCTTCACTCACATTCCCCAGAGTGTTAACATTTTACCGTATTTGCTTTGTCTTCTATCTATCTGCATTTACATTTATCTGCCTAAAATTTTACATATATAATTTTAAACCATTTGAGAGGAAGTGGCAGGCATGATACCACTTTACTCCTAAATACTTCAGTGCCAGTTTCCTAAGAAAAAAGACATTCTCCATATAACTGCTGTAGAATTATCAAAATCATGAAATGAACATTGATGTAATACTATTATCTAATCTATAAACTGTATTCAGTTACCACTGACTCACTAATATACTTATAGCAGAATAAAAATAAAATTTTTTTCTGATCCAGGATCCGATCTAGTCCCCTTTAATTGGGATCATTTCCCCCATCTATCTTTTTCTTTCTTAATATGACCTTCAAAATTTTGGAGCATATAGGCTATTTATTTTGTAAAATGAATATTCCTCATTTTCAGTTTGTTGATGTTTCCTCAAGATTAGATCTGGGTTATGCATTTTTATCAAGCATTTTGCAGAGGTGATGTTTTATCTTTCCCAGTGCATCATATCATCAGGTATATAATGTCTGTCTCATTACTGGTAATGTTCACTTTAATGTTTGTTTTAAGGTGGTGTTTGCCAAGTCTGTCCACTATAAAGTTACTACATTTCTCTTTGTAGTTAATAACGAAGTTCTGGGGAGATACTTTGGGTTATGTAAATATCCTGGGTTTTTTTTTTATCACATTTTTTTTTAAAGATTTTATTTATTTATTCATGAGAGACAGAGAGAGAGAGAGAGAGAGAGAGGCAGAGGGAGAAGCAGGCTCCCAAGGAGCAGAGAACCCGATGCGGGACTCGATCCCAGGACCCTGGGATCATGACCTGAGCCGAAGGCAGTCGCTTAACCATCTGAGTCACCCAGGCGCCCTTTTTATCACATTTTTACCTACTAGTTTTAGCATCCAATGATGATTCTTTTTTTTTTTTTTAGTGTTTTGTTAAACTGATTTATTTTGGTAAATAAACTGGTATATTTTATTAGCAATGGTAAAGATGCTTATTCTTTAAACTATTTTTTTAGTTTTTTAAAAATTTTTTATTGTTATGTTATTCACCATACATTACATCATTAGTTTTTGATGTAGTGTTCCATGATTCATTGTTTGTGCATAACACCCAGTGCTCCATGGAGAACGTGCCCTCTTTAATACCCATCACCAGGCTAACCCATCCTCCCACCCCCCCTCCCCTCTAGAACCCTCAGTTTGTTTTTCAGAGTCCATCGTCTCTCATGGTTCGTCTACCCCTCCGATTTCCCCCCCTTCATTCTTCCCCTCTGGCTATCTTCTTCTTCTTTTTTTTCCCTTAATATATATTTCATTATTTGTTTCAGAGGTACAGATCTGTGATTCAACAGTCTTGCACAATTCGCAGCA
>NW_027730751.1:0-313 GCF_054177405.1 Leptonychotes weddellii | reverse complement strand
TCCAGAGAGCCTGCGGATCTTGGGTTTCAAGGGCAAGGGCTGAGGAACCCAGGGCTGGATCATGGCCCGGGGTCACCCACCACTGATGGGGCCACCCAGCCCTGGCACCAGGCATCCCGAATCCCCACCTACATCCCTCCTATGGTCTTGGGTTAGGGCTCGGCTTCAGTGTCCCTCGCTGTAGCACACTCCCCATGTTGAACCCCCCCCCCCAGAGCCTTCCCGTGTGCGCACACGTGCATGGGGTGGGGTGATGCCCTGACCTCAGCCCGAGCTGGGGGAGAATAGGGACAGGGGCAGCCTGGGAGCAACG
>NW_027730750.1:0-313 GCF_054177405.1 Leptonychotes weddellii | reverse complement strand
GGCAGACATTATCAAAAGTGTTTTATTAATGTATTTCAGAGATTCAGAGAAAAAGGATCTGATGCTTAAACAGACACCATAAGTAGGATGAGGAATGATAATGTGAGAAGAACAGAACAGTGGAAAAAGTAGAGATCAAGACAAGATTTGTGCATTTACTGGAAACAAATGTAGATAATAGCATCAGTGAGTCTAGCAACAGGCAATAGATAGTGATTCAAAGAGTTGATATTGGGAGGAGGCTGTCTCCATACCTAGTGTGGGATATGGGGCAAAATCCTTGTGGGGAATGGAGTAAGTGAGCAAGAGACCT
>NW_027730749.1:0-313 GCF_054177405.1 Leptonychotes weddellii | reverse complement strand
TCCAGAGAGCCTGCGGATCTTGGGTTTCAAGGGCAAGGGCTGAGGGACCCAGAGCTGGATCATGGCCCGGGGTCACCCACCACTGATGGGGCCACCCAGCCCTGGCACCAGGCGTCCCGAATCCCCACCTACATCCCTCCTATGGTCTTGGGTTAGGGCTCGGCTTCAGTGTCCCTCGCTGTAGCACACTCCCCATGTTGAACCCCCCCCCCCAGAGCCTTCCCGTGTGCGCACACGTGCATGGGGTGGGGTGATGCCCTGACCTCAGCCCGAGCTGGGGGAGAATAGGGACAGGGGCAGCCTGGGAGCAACG
>NW_027730748.1:0-313 GCF_054177405.1 Leptonychotes weddellii | reverse complement strand
GACTTAGTCCTAACCATGGGAATACTTCTCCATGGCTCTTTGCTTTACTCTTTGAGCTCTTGGTTCTGTCCTTTTCATAAGGAATGACCTGTGTTTTTAGCTGTTTTTTCAGCATGCTTCCTCCCTGTGGGACTTCTAAGAACCAAAGACCTATTTTCAGCTTGTACTATCTTGGTCTCTTTTAGTCCAAGCTCGCAAAGAGTGTTTTTGCTTCTCTAATTCTCTTCACTTTTTTTTTTTTTTGAAGATTTTATTTACTTGACAGAGAGATAGAGAGCACAAGTAGGCAGAGAGGCAGGCAGAGGGAAAGGGA
>NW_027730747.1:0-313 GCF_054177405.1 Leptonychotes weddellii | reverse complement strand
TTAGAAATTGGAGTGCCAGGGCGCCTGGGTGGCTCAGTTGGTTAAGCGACTGCCTTCGGCTCAGGTCATGATCCTGGAGTCCCGGGATCGAGTCCCGCATCGGGCTCCCTGCTCGGCAGGGAGTCTGCTTCTCCCTCTGACCCTCCTCCCTCTCATGCTCTCTGTCTCTCATTCTCTCTCTCTCAAATAAATAAATAAAAAAAAAAAAAAGAAAGAAATTGGAGTGCCAGTACCAGCCCATCTTCAGTACAACTGCACTGTGTGGCCCATGGAAAAGGCAGGTGGCTCATGGAGACTTACCAAGGCTTGAATA
>NW_027730746.1:0-313 GCF_054177405.1 Leptonychotes weddellii | reverse complement strand
TTAGAAATTGGAGTGCCAGGGCGCCTGGGTGGCTCAGTTGGTTAAGCGACTGCCTCCGGCTCAGGTCATGATCCTGGAGTCCCGGGATCGAGTCCCGCATCGGGCTCCCTGCTTGGCAGGGAGTCTGCTTCTCCCTCTGACCCTCCTCCCTCTCATGCTCTCTGTCTCTCATTCTCTCTCTCTCAAATAAATAAATAAAAAAAAAAAAAAGAAAGAAATTGGAGTGCCAGTACCAGCCCATCTTCAGTACAACTGCACTGTGTGGCCCATGGAAAAGGCAGGTGGCTCATGGAGACTTACCAAGGCTTGAATA
>NW_027730745.1:0-313 GCF_054177405.1 Leptonychotes weddellii | reverse complement strand
CAAGGGCCACTTCCATCACTGCAGAGAGTTCTGACAGTGCTATGCATGATCTGACAGGTGGGGGATTCAGTCCTTCGCAAATCAGAAACACAACAGCAGTGGAGGTGAAAGGTGTCGCATTTATTACCGAACCAACCTACAGGTGTGGAGGTGTAGTCACAGAGAAAATCATTTCCATGATAAGACAAGTCTACCGCCAAGTAGGAAGGATGTTTACAGAATGATAGAACACATGATCTTCACGCAGCTTAATTAAATATGTGTGCCAGTTAAGTGTGTCATCTCATGATGGGTGACGCCTTACAGACCCAGC
>NW_027730744.1:0-313 GCF_054177405.1 Leptonychotes weddellii | reverse complement strand
GGGCGCCTGGGTGGCTCAGTTGGTTAAGCGACTGCCTTCGGCTCAGGTCATGATCCTGGAGTCCCGGGATCGAGTCCCGCATCGGGCTCCCTGCTCGGCGGGGAGTCTGCTTCCCCCTCTGACCTTCCCCCTTCTCATGTGCTCTCTCTCATTCTCTCTCTCTCAAATAAATAAATAAAATCTTAAAAAAAAAAAAAAAGAAAAGAAAATCTAGAGACTGCTTCTGACAGCCCAAGGAAACACCTGGTTAACAGAGTGTGTCCCTCAACTGTGTGTGTGTGTGTGTGTGTGTGTGTGTGTGTGTGTGTGTGTA
>NW_027730743.1:0-313 GCF_054177405.1 Leptonychotes weddellii | reverse complement strand
GCGGGCACGTTGGTGGTGACAGCATGACCTTAAGCCTCATCTCCCTGCTGTCGCAGGACCTCTCCGGGCTGTGGCTGCTCCTGAAGACCAGCACAGGTGTGTCCGGCTGCACACTGGCACTGCGGGGGTGGGGGACGGGGCGCGGGGGCAGGCAGGGGCCTTCTGGGGACGCTGCGTGGGGGGCCCAGCAGAGGCTGTGCAGACGGAGGCCGGTTGGCCCTGTCGGGGTCCAGGCTGGGGCCTTGCCAGAGCAGGAGCCCCGCTGCGGGGCGGGGCGTGTCGGGCGCCGCCGCTGGTGTGGGGCTGTGAGTGC
>NW_027730742.1:0-313 GCF_054177405.1 Leptonychotes weddellii | reverse complement strand
GGGCGCCTGGGTGGCTCAGTTGGTTAAGCGACTGCCTTCAGCTCAGGTCATGATCCTGGAGTCCCGGGATCGAGTCCCGCATCGGGCTCCCTGCTCGGCGGGGAGTCTGCTTCTCCCTCTGACCTTCCCCCTTCTCATGTGCTCTCTCTCATTCTCTCTCTCTCAAATAAATAAATAAAATCTTAAAAAAAAAAAAAAAGAAAAGAAAATCTAGAGACTGCTTCTGACAGCCCAAGGAAACACCTGGTTAACAGAGTGTGTCCCTCAACTGTGTGTGTGTGTGTGTGTGTGTGTGTGTGTGTGTGTGTGTGTA
>NW_027730741.1:0-4989 GCF_054177405.1 Leptonychotes weddellii | reverse complement strand
TTGGTTTAGAGCATGTCACATGGTCAAGCCCAAAGTCAAGGGCAGAGACACAGACTTTGTACAGGGTGCAGAGTCAAGTCACATGATAATGAGCAGGAATATATGATCCTGTTGTATCCAAGGAATGATAATCCTATCTAACATCAATTTAAATTGAACTGCTTTTGATCCTCCTTTTGAGAATGATGCATTGGTCAGTTTAGTATTTACATACCAAGTGGCAGAGAATGAGTTAATTTTTTTTCTAATAAAAATATTGCAGCCATTTATATTAAGGTCACAATGAGATACCACTTCACAAACTTAGATGACTACAAACAAAAAGATGGAAAATAACAACTGTCAACAAGGATGGGGAAAAATTGAAACCCTGATAGGCTGCTGGTGGGATGTAAAACTGCAGTGGCTGTGCAGCAGTTTGGCAGTTACTCAAAAAGTTAAACAGTGTTACGGTATGACCCAGTAATTCTACTTCTAGGTAGATATCCAGGGGAAGTGAAAACGTCCACAAATTTGTACATGATTGTTCAAAGCATCATTACTATAATAGCTAAAAAAGTGGAAATAACACAAATGTCTATCAATGCACAACAAATTGTAGCACACAGTAGAATATTACTCAGCCATAATTAATGAAATAGTGACATTTACAACATTAATAAACATTGAAAACATGAAAGAAGCTGAACACAAGAAGCCATATGTTGTAATTTCATATGATATGGCTAGAAGAGGCAAATGCAGAGAAAGATTAGTGGCTGCCAGGATATAGGGTTTCTTTTTAAGGTGATGAAAATGTTTTGGAACTAGATAGTGGTGGTCAGCGACAACTTTGTCAATATAATTTTTAGTATTGAATTGTACACTTTCAAACTCATTTTACAAGGCCAGCATTACCCTAATACCAAAACCAGATAAGGATGCCACAAAAAAAGAAAGTAACAGGCCAATATCCCTGATGATCCCTGAATTGTACACTTTAAAGTAGTGGACTTTACTGTGTGAGAATTAGATCTCAATAAAGCTGTCTTAAAGAAAAAGGAGGGATGCCTGAGTGGTTCAGTCAGCTAAGCATCTGCCCTCGGCTCGGGTCGTGATCCCAGGGTCCTGGGATCAAGTCCTGCATGGGGCTCCCTGCTCAGTAGGGAGCCTGCTTCTCCCTCTCCCTCTGCCTGCCGCTACCCCTGCTTGTGCTCTCCCTCTGACAAATAAATAAGATCTTTAAAAAATAAAAAAAAAAAAAGGATAACTCTCTCCAGAATAGCTGCAATTAAGATAGTCCATTGTTTTCTGCCATAATCCATCTAGTTTGTTTTTTGTGTGTGGTAAAAAAAAATACATAGCATGAAATACATTATTTTTACAGTTTTTAA
Organism: Leptonychotes weddellii; assembly: GCF_054177405.1. Classification (NCBI taxonomy): domain Eukaryota; kingdom Metazoa; phylum Chordata; class Mammalia; order Carnivora; family Phocidae; genus Leptonychotes; species Leptonychotes weddellii. The sequence goes on along the minus strand of NW_027730741.1, from coordinate 3,616 downwards.
GTGTAGAATTCAGTGGCATTAAGTACATTCACATTGTTGTGTAACCATCACCATCCGTCCGTCTCTAGAAATTTTTCCATCTAATTTTTGTAAGGCCCAGAGAGGTGAATTGAATGAGGGTATAGAGACCCTCTGCCCACATCCTTCAAATCTTTGTTTTGTTTTGTTTTTTATAAAGATTTTTATTTTTATTTGTCAGAGAGAGAGGTAAGCAGAGGGAGAAGCAGGCTCCCTGCTGAGCAAGGAACCCGATGTGAGACTCGATCCCAGGACCCTGGGATCATGACCTGAGCCGAAGGCAGACGCTTAGCCAACTGAGCCACCCAGGCGTCCCTCCTTCAAATCCTTAAAGGTGGCATTAATGTCTGCAATTCTTTGCCTAAATTGCTTCTAATTTACTTAGTCGGGGAAAGCAGACTCAGTGGCTTTCAGTTTGTTCTTTCTAAAATAAGGATTTGGTAAGGACTGAATGTGACCCCCCGCCCCAAAACCCCTGGTAAAATTCATATGTTGAACCCCTAATCCCCAGTGTGATGGTATTTGGAGGTGGGCCTATGGGAGGTAATTAAGACATGAGGGTGGAGCCTTCATGAATGGGATTAGTGCCCTCCTAAGTAGATAAAGGAGAGATGATCATCCTCTTCACCATGTTAGGATATAGCAAGAAGGTACAAACTGGAAAAGGGCCTTCTCACCAGGCACCAAATCCACCAGCACCTTGATTTTGGACTCCTCAGCCTTCAGAATTGTGGGAAATAAATATTTGTTGTTTTTTTTTTTTTAAAGATTTTTTTTATTTATTTATTTGAGAGAGAGAATGAGAGACAGAGAGCACGAGAGGGAAGAGGGTCAGAGGGAGAGGCAGACCCCCTGCTGAGCAGGGAGCCCGATGCGGGACTCGATCCCGGGACTCCAGGATCATGACCTGAGCCGAAGGCAGTCGCTTCACCAACTGAGCCACCCAGGCGCCCTAAATATTTGTTGTTTAAGCCACCCATTTTATAGTAATCTGTTACAATAGCCTAAGCCAGGGTTCTTTCTATAAGGTCAATGATCATAGTGTATGATCCTTTTAATGTATTGTTGAATTTGTTTTGCTACTATTTTATTGAGAATTTTTGTATCTGTATTCATCAGGGATATTGGCCTGTAATTTTCTTTTTTATGTGGCATCCTTATCTGGTTTTGGTATTAGGGTAATGCTGGCCTTGTAAAATGAGATTGGAAGCATTCCCTCCTCTTCAGTTTTTTGGGTAAAGTTTGAGAAAATAGGTATTAAATCTTTGAATATTTTGTAGAATTCACCAGGGAAGCCATCTGGTCCTGGGGCTTTGTTTGTTGGGAGGCTTGTGATTACAAATTCAATTTCCTTACTTGTAATTTGTCTATTCCAATTTTCTATTTCTTCATGAGTCAGTATTGGAAGATTGTGTGTTTCTAAGAATTTATCCATTTTTCAGTGTTGTCCAGTTCGTTGGCATATAATTGTTCATAGAAGTCTCTTATGATCCTTTGTATTTCTGTGATATCAGTTATAACTTCTCTTTCATTTCTAATTTTACTTATTTGAGTCTTCTCTTTTTGGTGAGTCTAGTTAAAGGTTTGTCAATTTTGTTTACCCTTCCAAAGAACCAGTTTCATTGATTTTTAAATTTGATTTTTAGTTTCTATTCTATTTATTTCTATGATCTTTCTTATTTCCTTCTTTCTACTAACTTTGGGATTTATTTATTCTTTTTCTAGTTCTTTTAGATGTAAAGTTAGTTTGAGATTTTCCTTGTTTCTTGAGGTAGGCATGTATCACTATGAACTTCCCTACTAGAACATCTTTTGCTGCATCCCATGAATTGTTATATTTACATTTTCATTTGTCTCAAGGTATTTTCTGATTTCCTCTTTGATTTCTTTGTTGACCCATTGATTGTTCAGTAGCATGTTGTTTAATCTACATATTTGTGATTTTTTTCAGTTTTTTTCTTGTAATTGATTTTTAGATTCATGCCACTGTGATCAGAAAAGATGCTTGATATGATTTCAGTCTTCTTAAATCTAGTGAGAACTTGTTTTGTGGCCTAACATGTGATCTGTCCTGGAGAATGTTTCATGTGCACTTGAGAAGCATGTGTATTCTGCTGCTTTTGGATTGAATGTTCTGTATTTTTCTATTAAGTCAATTTGATCTAATGTGTTGTTTAAAGCCAGTGTTTCCTTATTGATTTTCTGTCTGGATGATCTAGCCATTGAGGTAAGTTGGGTGTTAAAATCCACTACTATTATTGTATTGCAGACAATTTCTCCCTTGATGTCTGTTAATATTTGCTTTATGTATAGGTACTCCTATGTTGGATGCATAAATATAATTTTTATATCCTCTTGTTTGACTGCTTTTTCATTATGTAATGCCCTTCTTTGTCTTTTATAGTCTGTTTTAAAGTCTGTTTTGTCTGATATAAGTATAGCTATACCAGTTTTCTCTTCATTTTCATTTATATGGAATATTTGTTTTCATCTTTTCCCTTTCAATTTGTGTGTATCCTTACTTCTGAAGAGAGTATCTTTTAGGCAGTATATAGATGAGTCTTGTTTTTTATCCATTCAGCTGCTCTGTGTCTTTTGATTGAAGAATTTAGTCCATTTACATTTAAGGTAATTATTGGTAGGTATGTACTTATTTCCATTTTAATTGTTTTCCAGCTGTTTTTGTACTTCCTGTCTGTTCCTTTCTTCTTCTCTTGCTTTTTTCTGTGTGGTTTGATGACTTTCTTTAGTGTTATGTATAGTTTTTTTCTCATTATTTTTTGTGTATCTACAATAGGTTTTTCCTTTGTGGTTACCATGAAGTTCATATATAACTGCTTATGTATATAACAGCATATTTTAAGTCAGTAGCAACTTAAATTTTTGACACATTCTGAATCCTCTACATTTTTATTCCCCCTACCATGTTTTGTTTTTGATGTCATATTTTACATCTTTTTATTTTGTGTATTTGTTAACTAATTATTATAGTTCTGTTTGCTATTTTTGTCTTTTAACCTTAATACTAGCTTTGTAAGTGGTTATTCTCCTACCTTTACTATATATTTGCCTTCACCAGTGAGATTTTTACTTTTATATTTTGTTATTAGTGTATTTTCTTTTCTGCTAAAAGAAGTCCCATTATTTTTTTATTTTATTTTATTTTTTTTAACATATAATATATTATTTGTTTCAGAGGTACAGGTCTGTGATTCAACAGTCTAACACAATTCACAGCGCTCACCCTAGCACATACCCTCCCCAAAGTCTATCACCCAGCCACCCATCCCTCCCATCCCCCACCACTCCAGCAACTCTCAGTTCATTTCCTGAGATTAAGAATTCCTCATATCAGTGAGGTTATATGATACATGTCTTTCTCTGATTGACTTATTTCGCTCAGCATAATACCCTCCAGTTCCATCCACATTGTTGCAAATGGCAAGATCTCATTCCTTTTGATGGCTGCATAATATCCCATTGTATATATATACCACATCTTCTTTATCCATTCATCTGTAGATGGACATCTTGGCTCTTTCCATAGTTTGGCTATTGTGGACATTGCTGCTATAAACATTGGGGTGCATGTACTCCT
>NW_027730740.1:0-313 GCF_054177405.1 Leptonychotes weddellii | reverse complement strand
CCTTGACTTGTATTTCTCACATCCATTTTGCAACTCCTTCTAGTTTCAGGACAATCAACAACTGCCTTTCTGAAGCATGAAGATAAGTTAAATGTTTCCTCCTCCAAGATCTCATAGTATTTTTCCCATCTCTCTACCAAAGCTATAAAATCTGTCTTCCAAATTAGCTACAAGATTCTAAAGGATAGGGGCCATGTTCTGCTAATCTTTAAATCCCCAGCAACTAGCTCAAGTGACTAGGAATCTAAATGATATTTATAAATTCACATTCAACTTAAATGAATAATGAAAAGATACAAGTAAAACTGAACTT
>NW_027730739.1:0-313 GCF_054177405.1 Leptonychotes weddellii | reverse complement strand
CGTTGACCCCGGTGTGCCTGCAAGTTTAAAGAAAACCACCTAATACGAATGAAAAACTTGGTAGACAATCCGTGGTTCAGCTAAAACAGCCGCTCCTGAGGTTGGAAGCCTTTGGTTATGTGCGTGTGTAAGAGCAACTCAAGGGAGTCCCAAACCTAATTCCTACGGAGCCTCAGGCCACTGCAGAAGGCACCACACGGCTCCGCATTTGTTTCTTCAAGCCAGAACGGTGGCCCCACTTTTGCATGGAAGTCTAATCGCTAGCATTCTAACTCAGAGAAACCACAGTGTAGAGACACTGTCCTTAGCTACC
>NW_027730738.1:0-313 GCF_054177405.1 Leptonychotes weddellii | reverse complement strand
TTCTTCTTTCAATCATAATGGGAATTCCATTCCTTTTCATATCAAAAGTGTTTTTAGAGTCTAAGAAATTTTACAAACAGGAACCAATCTCCCATTTGCTTCCTATAAGACACGGTAAAGAGTGAAGTTTTCTGTAGACATATATTGAGAGTGGTAGATCACAGATATTGTGAAGAGAACACAATGAAATGCTAGGTAGAATAATAAAATACTGGAAGAAAACCTCTCATTTGGACATGAAATTTAACAGGTGTATAGAAAAAGCTGAAAAGGAAGCTGCCAAATGACATAACAGAATAACCCAACTGCCTTC
>NW_027730737.1:0-313 GCF_054177405.1 Leptonychotes weddellii | reverse complement strand
GGCAGACATTATCAAAAGTGTTTTATTAATGTATTTCAGAGATTCAGAGAAAAAGGATCTGATGCTTAAACAGACACCATAAGTAGGATGAGGAATGATAATGTGAGAAGAACGGAACAGTGGAAAAAGTAGAGATCAAGACAAGATTTGTGCATTTACTGGAAACAAATGTAGATAATAGCATCAGTGAGTCTAGCAACAGGCAATAGATAGTGATTCAAAGAGTTGATATTGGGAGGAGGCTGTCTCCATACCTAGTGTGGGATATGGGGCAAAATCCTTGTGGGGAATGGAGTAAGTGAGCAAGAGACCT
>NW_027730736.1:0-313 GCF_054177405.1 Leptonychotes weddellii | reverse complement strand
TTCTTCTTTCAATCATAATGGGAATTCCATTCCTTTTCATATCAAAAGTGTTTTTAGAGTCTAAGAAATTTTACAAACAGGAACCAATCTCCCATTTGCTTCCTATAAGACACAGTAAAGAGTGAAGTTTTCTGTAGACATATATTGAGAGTGGTAGATCACAGATATTGTGAAGAGAACACAATGAAATGCTAGGTAGAATAATAAAATACTGGAAGAAAACCTCTCATTTGGACATGAAATTTAACAGGTGTATAGAAAAAGCTGAAAAGGAAGCTGCCAAATGACATAACAGAATAACCCAACTGCCTTC
>NW_027730735.1:0-313 GCF_054177405.1 Leptonychotes weddellii | reverse complement strand
AATGCTATCTTATTGTTATTTCTATCACTCTATAAGAGTAGGAATTCCTAGTTAGAGCAGTCAGAGAAGAAAAAGAAATTAAAAGTCAGCCAAACTGAAAAGGAAGAAGTACAATTGTCTATTTGCAGATGATATGGTTATATATGTGTGTGCGTTTTATATATATATAAATTATATATATATTATTTAGATATATATATAGAGAGAGAGAGAGACTGAGACAGACCAAGACAGAATCCTCAAGACTCCACCAAAAAACTGCTATAACTTAATTCAGTAAGGTTATAGGATACAAAGATCAACATGAGAAAAT
>NW_027730734.1:0-313 GCF_054177405.1 Leptonychotes weddellii | reverse complement strand
CCAGTAGCTCCTGGGTCCCGGACGCAGGGGACAAAAGTTCTTTGAAATCCCTGAGCCCAAGCCTGTCTTGGTAAATATGGGTCCATCGAGGCCCAAAGAAGGGAAGGCCCTGGTCAAAGATGACCCAGAGGGTCAGTGCCACCAGCGTCCAGGAAGTCCCTAGCATGGCAGAAGCCCGTGAGACCCCTCCTCCACTGTCACCTGCACACATTCCAGTCCCAGTGGATTCAGTGGCACTCCTCAGGGACCTCGGTCCGCAGGTGCGTCTGTGTCCCTTTGTCCCTTCCCCAGACCACCTCTGAGCTGTGGTCCC
>NW_027730733.1:0-313 GCF_054177405.1 Leptonychotes weddellii | reverse complement strand
CCCCACCCTGTTAAGTCACCCAAGGCCCTACCTTGAACTTGGTGGCTAAGAGCCCAGAACCAGAGTCACACTGTCACACTTAAAGGCCGTGTGGTCCCAACGACATGCAGAACGTCCAGAAGCCTCCATCCCCTTCTCTGTAGCATGGGCATGGTGGTTCCCACTCATGGGATAAAACAACACTTGCACACTGAGCACTTGGACAATGTTTCCCCCCACCCAGGGCTGGCCCGCACAGCTGTGTAGGTGGGCCCCTACCCTGGGCACCTACCCAAGAGGGTGCCGAGCGCAGCTGGAGTCCAGCCTGGGCTCC
>NW_027730732.1:0-313 GCF_054177405.1 Leptonychotes weddellii | reverse complement strand
TATTTCAAAGTTTCTGAAACCTACTGCCAATCTATCTTCCAAGTTACTCAAATTTCCAATTCCAACAACTATATGTGCTTCTCATTTCTTCACTTTGCCAGTCCTAAATAATATCACTCTCTTTTTATCAATTTTCTAGGTAAGAAAATATAATCTTATTTCAAATCTAAATGTTTCTAATTACTAAAGTGGCTGAAGAATTTTTTACATTTTTGAATTACCCATTCATGTATTTAGCAGCTTTTTAAATAATTGGTGGGTATTTTTCTTAACAGTCAGTATAAGCTATTTATATATTAAGAATGACACTCAT
>NW_027730731.1:0-313 GCF_054177405.1 Leptonychotes weddellii | reverse complement strand
GCTTCACAGCACCTGCCTCTTAGGATTGTTGACGTAAATGTGTCATAATATTCAGAGATCTTGAAACCTCTCACGATGTTCTAAATGTAAGTTCTAAATAACAGCTGTTATTACTTCTCCATTTTCCTGTCTCTTCTGTCCTTTTAAATTTACAACGCACTCGACATTCTTGGCTTTCAACTGTCCTCTTTCAATTTGCAGTCTCTTTCCTGACCTAGCCTTTTCTTTGGCCTTGACTCTCGGTAATCGACTCTCGATTAGGCACAGCCCTAGAACCTCTTGTGAACTGTTGCCTGCCCCTGTGAGAAACTGT
>NW_027730730.1:0-4990 GCF_054177405.1 Leptonychotes weddellii | reverse complement strand
CAAAGAGTCTCATTTTAACATCCTGCTACACACATACAACAATTGCACCTGTTTGTTTACATATTGTCTCCATCTATTAAATCATAAGCTCCTGAAGACACGGCCTATATTGTATATATACACACATATATATGGTATCATACAAACTGGGTGCTCAATATAGTTTAAAAAGTTAGGAGTGGGGCGCCTGGGTGATTCAGATGGTTAAGCGTCTGCCTTCGGCTCAGGTCATGATCCCAGGGTCCTCGGATCGAGCCCCACATCGGGCTCCCCGCTTAGCGGGAAGCCTGCTTCTCCCTCTCCCTCTGCTGCTCCCCCTGCTCATGCTCTCTCTCTGTATCTCTGTGTCTCAAATGAGTAAATAAAATCTTTAAAAAAAAAAGGAATGAATAAAAGTGCTTTAGCAGTAGTAATAATAATTCCAAACATATTGTACAGTACTAAAGATTAATTCTTTTTTTTTAAAGATTTTATTTATTTATTTGAGAGAGAGAATGAGATAGAGAGTGCATGAGAGGGGGGAAGGTCAGAAGGAGAAGCAGACTCCCTGCTGAGCAGGGAGCCCGATGCAGGACTTGATCCCAGGACTCCAGGATCATGACCTGAGCCGAAGGCAGTCGCTTAACCAACTGAGCCACCCAGGCGCCCCCAAATTAATTCTAAAACTGTCTTTTGAGTACTCTTCTAGTAGAAATCTTTAAATTTGGAAGTATTTTTTCCTATTAAAAAAAACTTTATTTTTTAAATTTTTTTATTATTTTTTATTTAACAGAGATAGACAGCGTAAGTAGGCAGAGTGGCAGACAGAGGGAGAGGGAGGAGCAGGCTCTCCGCCAAGCAGGGAGCCCGATGCGGGGCTCGATCCCAGGACCCTGAGATCATGACCTGAGCCGAAGGCAGCCGCTTAACCGACTGAGCCACCCAGGCGCCCCCCAAAAAACTTTTTTTTTAATTGAAGTATAATTGACATATTAGTTTCAGCTACAACATAGCGATCTGACAATTATGTATGTTACAAAACGCTCACGACAGTAAGTGTAGTCACCACCCGTCCACCATACGAAGTTATTACAATATTATTGATATATACCCTATGCTGTACTCATCATCCCTGTGACTTGTTTATTTTATAACTGGAAGTTTGTACCTCTTAATCCCTAAATTTGGAAATGTTAATAGCAAATTTGTAGGATTGCTTGCTCCTTGATGTTTCTGTGCTAGGTGGTCTCCATTGCCCCTAGAGATCTCCTTCAGCAACGTCCCTTTCCCGTCTGGCTTCTGGTTGAGCTCAGCTGATGGAGGGCCCTAGCAGGAGATCAGAAGGCAGTGGGAGAAAGATCAGCGTATTTATTACCTTCCCTCCCTCCATATTGGCCGAAGTTGGCAGTGGTACTGTATCATCTCTTGCTGTTTCCCTGCCCACATTCTGATTACACTCTCTTCAGTTGTGCCTTTTGAGTGTGCCATCTGTTTTCCTGCTGGGACCCTGACTGATTCAATCATATTTTAAATTTTTACAGGGTACAGGAGGTATACAATACTTTTTTTTTTTTTTTATGTGAGAAAAGCCTGTTTTCTATTCCTGAAGTTGAGCTTATATTATACCTCTAAGAATGTTAATATTGGTAGGTCTGAAACAGCTGAAAAATAGAACCTAAGATTATGATATATGCCCTTCCCTGTTTTTTACCTATTCAGATATACAGGAAAAGAAGTCAGCTTACAGTTGGTTTTATAATTTTTTTCCAATAATAAAAGGAATACACATTTAAACTTTTTCAAATGCAAACACTATGAAAAAAAATCCCTTATAATTTGTTAGGTGGAGAAAAATCACTGTTAAAATTTTAGTGATTTTTTTCCCCTTACAATAATATATATCTAAAGAAAGGAAGAAAATTACCCTGAGAATATATTTTCTAATATTTATAATATGCAATACCTTGTATATGCATATGTGTATTATAGGTATGGCTTTCACTCCATAGAAATAAATATTGCATTTCTTTAGATCATCCTGAATCTAGTCCTAAGCTCCCACCCTGCCATGCCGGTGGGAAAGTCAGTCTCAGTTACTGACATTTCCTCTCCACCTAAGATTGTACGAACTTTCTAGCGCCTTAATAATTGTGGAAGTACCTGGAAATTATTACTCTTTAAAGGTTTTATTTTTCATTTATTTGAGAGAGCTAAAGAGAGTGCACGAGTTGGGGGGAGGGGCAGAGGGAGAGGGAGAAGCAGACTCCCCGCTGAGCAGGTAGCTCCATCCCAGGACCCTGAGATCATGACCTGAGCCACCCAGGCGCCCTGTACCTGGAATTATTTAGTTGTCTGTCCACATTGATTTACTGCTGAGATTTCCTTTTATGCCATCTTCCCTTCTGGTCTGATGACTCCAGTATTCCTTTACCACCCTTGGATCTCAAGAATCTGGAATCAAATGAGTGAATCTGGCAACCCCAGCACCCAGGTGCAGCCTTCTGCTTTGAGGTTTTGCCACCATCCTGGGCTCTGTCACAGAGCAAGACAGAAGACTTAGCTGCTCACTCAACCTTTTGGGTTTCAGACTTTCAAAGGCATTCCTGTCTCCTCCCCCCGCCCGCCCCCCGCCCTTCTCATTTCTGAAGACAGCTAGAGACTATGTTGTTTCTCTAAGCAGCTTTTGCTTTTTGCCTTACAGAAATATGAGGGTCTGGATACCTGATTGTATCGGGGCAAGGGGTAGGGGAATGGGAGAACATACAGAATTAAAATCTCAACAAAATAACCTGCCACAAAAATTTATATCAAATGATAAATGTTTATTTTCCCCCTGCTTTTAATTTTTTTTATTTATTTTTTTTATTATTTTTTTTTTTAAAGATTTTATTTATTTATTTGAGAGAGAGAGAACACATGAGAGGGGATAGGGTCAGAGGACGAAGCAGACTCCCTGCCGAGCAGGGAGCCCGATGCGGGACTCGACCCCGGGACTCCAGGATCATGACCTGAGCCGAAGGCAGTCGCTTAACCAACTGAGCCACCCAGGCGCCCTTCCCCCTGCTTTTTAATTTAAACATTGTACCATAAACATTTCATGTCACATTTCATGCTTTTAAATGTCTGTATAACAGTAGGATCCTCCATCATACGAACGTATCATCATTTATTTAACTGACATTTAACTGATAGCTCACTCTAAAGGCAGCCTTATCTGTATTTACTACTACCTTTTTATTTTTTTCTAGTTATTCAGAAGCTAAAGTTCTCTTCTGGTAATAACTAAAGCTTGGAATAGAACAATTGGAACTAACAGACATAATTTAGAAGAGTAACAATTCAGAGTCTTATCTAAACTCTAAAATATAATTTCTCTCCCTCAGTATTACCAAAAGTGAGGCCTGTACAAAAGCCATTGGCATACTTGAGTTGTTTAGAAATATTTTTTCCAGAAATTAAGCAATTATTACAGAATGTCATCTAGATAGTTGAGTAACAATGAATGTTACATGTCCATGGGAAAATTTCAACTTGGCTCTTATTAGAATTTATTTTTATTTAATTCTAAAAAATCCTGAACTAACAAACAATGGCCTTTAAGTTAGAGAAGTAGTACTGCTTTTCTGGTCTATTCTTTCTACCAAATACCCTTATTGATCAATTTTGCAACTATTGGTTAAGAATCAGGGTATACCCTGAGCAGAGTCCCCACATCATGCTTAAAGGAATTGAAAACCATTAATACCCTAAGAGACCAAATGTCTCTTCTGGTTGGTCCACAAGTTGGGCTTTGATAGAAGGGCCTCTTTAAAGAGTCCAGCCAACCACCTTCATCTCAGAGTCACCAATATATGCATAAAAGGGAATGATGAAAAGGAAAATTTCTGGAATCAGATATTTTTCATTCATTCAATAAATATTTGTTGATCTTACTCTATGCTAAACATTATCACTAAGATACTAAGAATACCTCAGGAAACAGACAAAAATTCCAGAGGAAGAATATAATGAGATGAAATCAGAGAGGAAATGGGATGGGGGTTACAGATAGTATAGGGCCTTCAGGCCACAGTAAAGACTCTGACTCTGAGATAGAAAGCTACTAGAGGGTTTTGAATACAGAAATGTTATGACTGACATTTTTTTTTTAAGTTTATTTATTTTTAAGTAATCTGTACACCTAATGTGGGGCTCAAACTCAATGACCCTAAGATCAAGAGTTGCAAGCTCTTCCAACTGAGCCAGCCAAGCGCCCCATGACTGACATTTAAAAGAGATTATCCTGACCCATGTGTTGAGAACAGATTATAGGGGGCCAAGCAGGCTAACAAGATCAAGGCTCTTACAGTAATCCAGGTGAGAGATAACAATGGCTTAGACCAGAGTTGTAATGCTGAGATGGTGGGACCTAGTTGGATTCTGCATATATTTTGAAGGCAGAGCCAACAGTACTTTGCTGATGGACTGGATGTGGCAGGTAAGAGAAAGAGAGGTTTTGAAATGACGAATGTTATTGGCCTGAGCAGAAGGAATTGCAAGGAAGGAGAGAGAGGAGGAGCAGGTTGGCCGGGGCGGGGGGGGGATGATGATGCAGTTTTGTATATTTCAACTTTGGGATGTCTGTTGGACTTTCTAGTGGAGTTAAGGCATAGTTCGTTGGCATGTGAGTTGGAGTTCAGTGGAGAGATGGAGGCTGCAGATGTAAAACTCGGAGTTACCAGGGCTCCTGGCTGGCTCACTCGGTAGAGCACGTGACTCTTGATCTTGGGGTTGTGAGTTCGAGCCCCACACTAGGTATAGAGATTACTTAAAAATAAAATCTTTAAGGGGCACCTGGCTGGCTTAGTCGGTTAAGTGTCTGCCTTCGGCTCAGGTCACGATCCCGGGGTCCTGGGATCGAGCCCCGCATCGGGCTCCCTGCTTGGTGGGGAGTCTGCTTCTCCCCCTCCCACTCCCCCTACTTGTGTTCCCTCTCTTGCTATGTCTGTCTCTGTCAAATAAATAAATAAAA
>NW_027730729.1:0-313 GCF_054177405.1 Leptonychotes weddellii | reverse complement strand
CCATCATTTTGCGCAGGAATTAACGAGCTCTCCTCACGCCTGCTCCCCTTTGTACCACCTCCTCTTCCACACACGTTTCATCCTTGTTCATTTACTTTCCTTGCACCAAGTTCTTTTTTTTTTTTAAAGATTTTATTTATTTATTTGACAGAGAGAGACACAGCGAGAGAGGGAACACAAGCAGGGGGAGTGGGAGAGGAAGAAGCAGGCTTCCCACGGAGCAGGGAGCCCTATGCGGGGCTTGATCCCAGGACCCTAGGATCATGACCTGAGCCTAAGGCAGACGCTTAACGACTGAGCCACCCAGGCGCCC
>NW_027730728.1:0-313 GCF_054177405.1 Leptonychotes weddellii | reverse complement strand
GAGCTGAGATCAAGAGTCAGATGCTTAACCCACTAAGCCACCCAGGTGCTCCTGATCTCCTTTTCTAAAACAAATTTATAGGTCAAAGTTCATTGCGTTTGACAAGCCTTTCTGTATTTAACTCACATATGGATAGAATTAAATAATCTTTGAAATGGGTACAATCAATTGCTTTAAATAGCAATTTTAAGTTGATATCTTTTTGGAATGGTGGTGGCCATCTGCAGATTTTATCCAGAAGGACAGAGCAAGAATGCGTTTCACTTTTCCGTATGGTATTTTCCTAAAATGATCTGGTAGAAGAAGATGTATT
>NW_027730727.1:0-313 GCF_054177405.1 Leptonychotes weddellii | reverse complement strand
GAAGCTGTGTTTAACAATGAAGTTCTGATCGCAGGGATTTATCCAGGGAGTAGTTCTAGAAATAGAGAGGCAGGGAATCCTGGCGCAGGATTCTGCCTTTCCGAAACTTTCGTACCACCCCTGCACATAATATGCACCCGAGGCCCATGGGGGCAATCCCAAGACGGCAAGACCCACTTGTGGACAAATTCTAAAATGTTGCTGATGTCCATGTCTGTGGCAAAACCCCCAGTGACGCAACACAACACACACAGAGATCACCACGTGTCGGGAGGGGACGGTCACTCCCCTCACGCCCTCAGTTACGAAGGGA
>NW_027730726.1:0-313 GCF_054177405.1 Leptonychotes weddellii | reverse complement strand
TAATTAATGATTTTCTCAGAAAAAGAAGATGGCGGAAGAGTAGGGGACCCTATTCCAACCAGTCCCCGGAATTGAGCTGGGTATCTACCACACCACTCTGAACACCCACGAAATCAGCCTGAGATGTAGGAAGATAGATCTGGATCTCTACAAACAGAATATCACAGGCAGTTGGTTTTGAGGTATGAAGCGGGGAGCCATGCTTCCTCAGGCACTATTAGAAGATAAATGGCAGGGGGAGGGAGCGGTTGGGATCCTGCACTGTTGGTGAGCGATAGCCTCCCACGCTGGGGACAGGGCACAGACTCGCAGA
>NW_027730725.1:0-313 GCF_054177405.1 Leptonychotes weddellii | reverse complement strand
ACACACACTGAGGGGTGCCTGGATGGCTCAGTTGGTTTAGCATCTGACTTCAGCTCAGGTCATGATCTCAGGGTCTTGAGATTGAGTTCTGCATAGGGCTCCCTGCTCAGAGGGGATTGTGCTTGTCCCTCTCCCTCTGCTGCCTCCCCTGCTTATGCTCTCTCTCTCTCAAATAAATAAATAAAACCTTAAAAAAAAACCACACACTGAGATACCAGTAGGATGGCTGCAATGAAGAAGATGGACAATATCAAGTACTGTGAGGATTTTGAAAAATTGGAACCTCATACATTACTGATGGGAATGTAAAACA
>NW_027730724.1:0-313 GCF_054177405.1 Leptonychotes weddellii | reverse complement strand
CTAGTGTCTGGGCTATCCATGGCCTTTAAAATTTCACATGAACTTAAAGAAGGTTTTAAATTTTAATGAAAAAAAAAAAACTTTGGAGTTTTGATTTCATTGCTTTGAATTTACAGGCTAATATATAGAGAATTGATGTCTTTGGAATATTGAGCATCCCCATTCATGAACACATTTTTCCATATAATTGTCTTATTTTAAAGCATTCATTAAAAGATTATATATACCCATACATATCCTGCCTTTTTTGGTTTATTCCTATGTAGTGAAAAATGCTATTACTATGGATGAATGAGATATTTTTAAATTATAC
>NW_027730723.1:0-313 GCF_054177405.1 Leptonychotes weddellii | reverse complement strand
TTGTTTCAAAAATTCAATCTAGGGCGCCTGGGTGGCTCAGTTGGTTAAGCGACTGCCTTCAGCTCAGGTCATGATCCCAGGGTCCTGGGATCGAGTCCCGCATTGGGCTCCCTGCTCTCCCACTCCCCCTGCTTGTGTTCCCTCTCTCGCTGTGTCTCTCTCTGTCAAATAAATAAATAAAATCTTTAAAAAAAAAAAAATTCAATCTAAGTAAAGTGTAGTTAACCTAAAAAATCTGAGAACTTAGTTCTAGACCCAGCATTTCCTAGTTGCTATGGGGCAATCACCTGACCTCTCTTGGCTCAGTATCTTC
>NW_027730722.1:0-313 GCF_054177405.1 Leptonychotes weddellii | reverse complement strand
AGAAGAAGAAGGGGAAGAAGGGGAAGAAGAAGAAGAAAAGAAGAAGAAGGGAAAGAAGAAGAAGGGGAAGAAGAAGAAGAAGAAGAAGAAGAAGAAGAAAAAGAAGGAGAAGGGGAAGAAGAAGAAGAAGGGGAAGAAGAAGAAGAAGAAGAAGAAGAAGAAGAAGAAGAAGAAGAAGAAGAAGAAGAAGAAGAAGAAGGAGAAATTTTCCATCTAGTGGGAGAACTCAAACATGTTGCTCTCCAGGCTTCTGAAGGTGGTCATGGCTTCCATGTGGCTAGGTAGGGAAAGCCCCTGTGGGAATGTGCCTGCT
>NW_027730721.1:0-313 GCF_054177405.1 Leptonychotes weddellii | reverse complement strand
TGCCTCTTTAGAACCTGTGAAATTTCTGTCAGGTGGTGACAGCAGAAGCTGAATGATTGAGGTGTTTTTAAAAAAATGAACCACTTCCCTTGACTTAGTTCAAAGACAAAGCCAAAAATCCACCATCTTTAGATGGTCTTTAGAACAGGGTCGGGGGATTACACAAGAGGTGGGTGTGCAGTTTTGAATTAAGAATTCAGATCTCTTTTTTTTTATTCTTATGTTAATCCCCATACATTACATCATTAGTTTAAATGAAATGTTCCATGATTCATTGTTTGTGCATAACACCCAGTGCTCCATGCAGAACGTG
>NW_027730720.1:0-313 GCF_054177405.1 Leptonychotes weddellii | reverse complement strand
GGACTCGATCCCGGGACTCCAGGATCATGACCTGAGCCGAAGGCAGTCGCTTAACCAACTGAGCCACCCAGGCGCCCCGAATTCACGTAAGTTTTAAGTTGAATCTAAAAATTAAGCAAAGAAGGGCACCTGGTTGGCTCAGTCATGATCTCGGGGTAGTGGAATCAAGTCCCACCTCGGGGTCTGCATGCTGATCACTGAGTCAGCTTGAGATTCTCTCTCTCCCTTTGCCCCTCCCCCCACTCACACTCTATTTCCCTCCCTCTCTCTAAAATAAGTAAAATCTTTACAAATATATTTAAAAATTAAACTA
>NW_027730719.1:0-4990 GCF_054177405.1 Leptonychotes weddellii | reverse complement strand
TCATGGAACACTTCATCTAAAACTAATGATGTAATGTATGGGGATTAACATAAGAATAAAAAAAAAAGAATAAAAAAAAAGAGGGGTTCGCTATTCTCCATAGCATCTCAAAAGGCAGGAACAGAACTAGTGGATGAAAACTGTCACAAGCACACTTCAAGTCAGAATGAACTTTCAGACTCTCACCAACTGAAGTCCTCGTTGCCAGTCCCTAGGGAACAAGGGCTGGCAGGGTCACCTGCTATTAGGACTTCACATTGATTTTGTTATTAACTGTCTCACAAACAGGCTCACCACCACTCTCCCGCGTGTAACAGTTGCCTCACACTCTGTGTGTGTGTGTATTATGTGACACAGACGGTCCCCACCCAAAGTACGTGTTTGCTAAGTCAACTCCACATCGTAAGACACAAGGAGGAAAGGATGCTTAGGTACAGAAATGTGTCAAGCAGTGAAAAATTATCTCACCTTTCGATGCACCCTAGGACACTGAGAATGAGCTACAACTCAAGAACAAATATGTAATTTTGAGGGATGGGTTTGGTATGCACAAGAACGCAGCATACGAGTGTTACTGTCCGTGGTCTTGCGTTGGCAAACAGTGCAGGGTAAACTTCAAGAGCAGCCATTTTGAGCTTAGTTTTCTCACTTTTTGTGGAGACAAGGAAGTTTTGCGTAAGCAACTAGAGAGCAGCATGGGGGTGGGAAGGCCATGGGAATTTCCTTCAGTGACGGCCCCTGATTATGAGGTGGAAGCCGCGTACCAGGGCTCTGGAGGGCTGGGCACAGACTCTTAGCTCTAAGTGACCTCAGGCAAGCTGTTTACTTTTCTAAAACCTCAGCTTCCTCATCTTAAAATGTGGATACTGATAGTGCCTACTTCATAAGAGGTTTAAAGACTAAACAAAATCATTCTTACGTAATAACTGCCATGATACCGGATAAGGAGTAAATACTCCATAAATGTTACCTCTTCTTATTTGAAATCAAACAGATGTCCCTTGTTAGGGGTGTCCCCTTGGTCAGTGGCTCTTATAATACTAATAGCTATTATTTACCGAGTTCTTGTGGTATGCCAGGCACTGAACTGGGTGACTTACATACATTATCACATTCAATTCTTTAAATGACACTATTTAATGGGATGGAACCCACAAATTAAGTGAACTATCCAAAGGGTGTTGACCAGTGAGATCCAGTCCCCTGATGGACTGATACTGAAGCAGGGGCTTTAACCAGCATATGTCACTTACGCTCACGAAGTGCTCATTACCTCATCTGCTAAAGAGGCAAAATCCCGAGACCGTTAGGGAGATTAACAAACGTTGTCTTCGGAACACCTGGGTGCCTCACCCCTTTCTCTGCACCGACAGGATTTCCGGTGGCCTTTAGCACAGGGTCAGGAGATGTCATTTTCATTCCCTTATTTGAGACCAGCTGGTGGTGATCCCAAAGCCTGGAACCACACGAACTCCCCTCTGTGGCACGGAAGCGTTCAGGTGAGGGCAGAACGGCCATAGCTCTGGGCTTCCCACCCTGCTCTGGTCTCCAGCCAGCTCATCTGCTTCCAAGCAAGCGGCACAAACTGTGCTTCTTCTGAAAAGTTGCTCCAGACCAGAAAAACATCAAATGAGGCAAACGTGCTCTGCCAAAACCATTTCAGGTTGAGAATATGTTGCAGAAAGATACATCAGAGCACATAAGAGCTGCCTTCAGAATAGAGGACGTTTGTCAGGCCCCAAGAGTGTCGATCAGTTCAGCTTCCAGACTCGTACAGACTCGTATGGAGGAAAGAAGCCTCTTTTCAACGATGGCCATATTAAATCTAAAAACACTCTCTTATTACTCGAGTCTGTAGCCAAGCAGCAAGCATGGTGGGCTGGTTCTGGTCCTCGGCTTTGCTTTAATGGACAGGTCTCCTTGGTCGAATTATTTCCTCACTCTGTATTGAGTTTCCCTATAAAACAAAGGCATCGGATGCCATAAGGCCCAATATGATTCAAATGAATAGTTACAATGGATTGAATAAATGGGCCATAAGCAGAAATGTAAACATTTGCCTGAGATGTAATCTGGAGGGACTTTTAACACTGTGCAGAGGGAAGCTCTTGGTAACAGGCAAGAGTGTTGTCTGGTGTCTGTGATGGACAATAATGGAGGAAAGAATGGCCCTCTGGGACCATGAGGACAGCCAGTCTGGTAAAGCCAGCCCTGAGTGCAAGCCCTGAGTGCAAGCTCTGAGTGCAAGCCCTGACTGCAAGCTCTGAGTGCAAGCTCTGAGTGCAAGCCCTGAGCGCCAGCCCTGAGTGCAAGCCCTGAGTGCAAGCTCTGAGTGCAAGCCCTGAGTGTCCAGGTCTACTACTTACAAAGCAAAGGGCCTTGGCAAACTGATGTCTCCCGGGAGAGGGGAGATGGCAGAGAGGTGGGGCAATTCCTAAGGAACCATGCTCACTGGCAGTGGGCTCTCTGCTGTGACCAGCAGCTCCTGAACAGGCCCCAGTGACATCCCAGGATGTCATGTTTTAGCAGCAATGCTATTCCAACCCTGGGTGTGTTAAAATAAAAATACCCACAGTGGAGGATGATGAGTATACACGGTGGGGAGAAAAAAGAATATGAAGTAGAGTGTGTTCCTCCATTAAAGAAGTGGTTCCCAGACCTGGCTGCTCATTAGGATACTCTAGGAAGCTTCTTAAAAATCAGATTGCCAGGCTCCAGCCCAGTCAGAATTCCTGTAGCTAAGGGCCAGGACTGTGCATGTTTGAAGGGCCTCCCAAGTATTTCTGGTGATGAGCTGGTGGGCACCTCTGCACTAGATTCCCCACTCCTCAACTGAAATGGCACTCGGCACATTTCACCGCTCTCGAAAGAGAAAGCAGAATGGGCCACCCAGCTTTTGTCTGCTTGCTTTTCTGGTTTCGGGGAAAGAGATAAGGTGGTCAGAGGTAGCATCTCACACCTTCCCAGATTCTTTCTCCAGAACTCTCCCTATGTAGGAGTGGAGGAAACTCGGGTCTAGCCTGCCATCTTGCCTCTTCCAGATGCTCCTGCCCTGGTTGAGTCCGCCTCCTGAATCTCCCACTGCTACTACCCCTCCAATCTCAAACCCACAGTCCTCGGCATCAACAGGCTGGGAACGAATGAGCCTAACGGTGTGAGAGGGTACATCCCCAAAAATGCCTGTGTGCTCGCCACTGTGCGTCTCCTCGCCTTGTATCCCAGGGAAACTTACATTAGGAGACATGTGCACACAACTCATGAGCAAGGCTGTATTCCTTAGCCACTTATGCGGGTCCTGGGCCAGTTAAATTATAGGGACTGGAAAGTGCCTCCTCTACCACAGTATTGACAAGCTCCCATCTCTGCCCCGCTCCGAAACTTTGGCACTGTCTGTTTTCACTGGTTCTTTATGAGCTTGTGGCTGGCTCTAAGACTTCATTCAGTCCCTCCTTCCTTCTCTTCCATCTCGTCAAGTGCTTAGTACTGGGGAGACGTTTAACCAAATGCTGGGGATACAGAACTAGAAGACACCCTCCCCTTAAGGATCTTGCAACCTGTCTTCTCCAGCCCTGCCACGTAGCACGTTGACCACATCTACGGTGAACCTCTTTATTAAAATTAAATGCACTCTCTTATGTAATACATAAACAATGTTCGTTTACTCTTCCTGGGCCCCAGAGACTGGTCTAAGGCGGTGGTTTTAAAATCATGTTCTACACAGACCTAGCTCCAACGCCCTGCTGGAGAGGGAGGCTCAGGAAAAGCAGCAAGACTCCAGGCTTCTCTCCATTGCCAACATTATTCCCCAGTGTACAAACTGGAGTTGATGTTTTATGAAGTGCTTCAAAGTTACTGGGGCAGGTGATACACAGGGTCCTCCCAGAGTGTGCATTCTGTGATTCTGAGATCACATATAAGGGCTGGATTTAAGAAGCTTTACATGAAGAACAGTTTGGATTGATAATGGAGGTTAAAAGGGAACCACCCTAAGAAACCGTCTCAGGGCTCCATGTGCTAAAATCAAAGGAGGAGTTTTGAGTTACTCCCTCGAGGCCTGGGGAGGGGGTAGGAAAAGTGTCCAGTGGTTTCATGCTACCAGAATAGAATTTAATGATCACCTGGCAGCTTCCAAAATTATAGTTGTAAATGAGGTTATTTTTGTCAGTTGACACTCCTCAGAAGAAAATTCAATGTGCTCTGTATTAAACACTGATATACACATTCCATGACTAAATTATTCTTTTTATTACTTTAAGTATCCAAGTGAACACTCCATTCCCAGATACTTAACAGTAAGCAAACAAAGACTTAAATATTTGATCTGCTCACATAACTACCCAGGGAAAACAGTGTTTTCAAGGTTTAAAAAAAAAAACAGAAAAAAGCAGATTTCAAAGTAATGCATACATTAATAATTATTTTCATCACTTTCTAAACTGTCTTCGTGTTGAGAACTAGTTTGTTGAATAGCTTTGATGATGTAAGTTTTAGGCACAGATTCTCTGCCATTCAGTATCATATTGTAACAGAAATTCATCTGACTGTCATGATGTTTGCAAGAAATTTTCACTTGCCTTAAATTAACCATGCAATTTTTAAAAACAAGAAAACACACAGATTGTTAAAATTGTCCCCTTTGCGGAACCCTCCTACACTATTGGTGGGAATGCAAGCTGGTGCAGCCACTCTGGAAAACTGTATGGAGGGTCCTCAAAAAGTTGAAAATAGAGCTACCATATGATCCAGCAATTGCACTACTGGGTATTTACCCCAAAGATACAAATGTAGGGATCCGAAGGGGTACATGCGCCCTGATGTTTATAGCAGCAATGTCCACAATAGCCAAACTATGGAAAGAGCCAAGATGTCCATCAACAGATGAATGGCTAAAGAAGAAGTGGTATATATATACAATGGAATATTATGCAGCCATCAAAAGGAATGAAATCTTGCCATTTGCAATGACGTGGATGGAACTAGAGGGTATTAT
>NW_027730718.1:0-313 GCF_054177405.1 Leptonychotes weddellii | reverse complement strand
TTTTTTAGAGATTTTATTTATTTATTTGACAGAGAGAGGGAGAGAGCACAAGTAGGCAGACAGGCAGGCAGGCAGGCAGGCAGAGGGAGAGGGAGAGAAGCAGGCTCCCTGATGAGCACGGAGCCCGATGCGGGGCTCAATCCCAGGACGCTGGGATCATGACCTGAGCCAAAGGCGGACACTTAACCGACTGAGCCACCCAGGCGCCCCTCCTACTTTTTTTATTGATGAACATGCAGCCCAGGTAGATTAAGAGCTCTGCCCAAGGCCACGCAGTAAATTAGGGACTAAGTGGAGTCTAAAACTCTATCTG
>NW_027730717.1:0-313 GCF_054177405.1 Leptonychotes weddellii | reverse complement strand
AAAGGTCAAGGAGAGGTGCCTCAGCCTGGTGATTCAATAGATAAAATAAAAGTGGTTAATGCCATAGCTACTGATAAAGAGTCATTTGAAGCGCTTGTTGTGGCTCGCCCTGAACAGTTGGAAGACTCTGACTTACAAATTCTTGATTTGCCAACCGATCTTCAAGGCAGTGTGGCACGGGAAAGTTAATATTTTTAGTGAAATTCTGCTTAAAAATCA
This sequence comes from Leptonychotes weddellii, assembly GCF_054177405.1. Lineage (NCBI taxonomy): Eukaryota > Metazoa > Chordata > Mammalia > Carnivora > Phocidae > Leptonychotes > Leptonychotes weddellii. Next base: position 94 of record NW_027730717.1, on the reverse strand, counting down.
GATTTTATTTAATAAACACAACAAAGCCGCATAACTAAAGTTATGCGGCTTTCGCTGTATGTCATCCTGACGATTTAATATTAAACTGTCCATC
>NW_027730716.1:0-313 GCF_054177405.1 Leptonychotes weddellii | reverse complement strand
TGCGGAGAAGTGAATCTGAGGTGATATTCAGGAGGATAGAAGGCGGGGGAGGGAGCCTCCATCCACTGCTTCTGGCAAGTGATAGAGCCACAGAGCACAAAATCGGAAAGTTTAGAAGTTGGCTCCGCTGAAGGACGTCACTCCAGTGGCTAAGCGGGGGGTGGAACCCTCTGGGACAGTGTGGTCTCAGGACCCTCGGCGTCACAGAAAGACCGGGGGTGCCTGAGTGCGGCAGAGCTCCCAGGTATCGGAGTGAGAAAGCCGGCTGCAGAGACGGAGCCGAGGAGTGGGCACTCAGCTCGGGGTGCCATAA
>NW_027730715.1:0-313 GCF_054177405.1 Leptonychotes weddellii | reverse complement strand
TTAGGTTTATGCCTAGGTAGCTCATGGTTTTTGGTGCAATTGTAAATGGGATCGATTCCTTGATTTCTCTTTCTTCTGTCTCATTGTTAGTGTATAGAAATGGAACTGACTTGTGTGCATTGATTTTATATCCTGCTACGTTGCCGAATTCCTGTATGAGTTCTAGCAATTTTGAGATGGAGTCTTTTGGGTTTTCAACATAGAGCATCATGTCATCTATGAAGAGTGTGAGTTTGACTTCTTCCTTGCCAATTTGGATGCCTTTTATTTCTTTTTGTCATCTGAATGCTGAGGCTAGGACTTCTAGTACTAT
>NW_027730714.1:0-313 GCF_054177405.1 Leptonychotes weddellii | reverse complement strand
CCTGCTTACTCTGGTCTCACACACAACCACGTCACTAGCTTTCCTCTCTCTCACACACACACAAACGTGATGGTCTCTCACACTCCACATTCACACACAAAAACACACACATTCTCTTTTTTTTTTTTTTAAGATTTTATTTATTTATTCATGAGAGACAGAGAGAGAGAGAGAGAAGCAGAGGGAGAAGCAGGCTCCCCGCTGAGCAGGGAGCCCGATGCGGGGCTCGATCTCAGGACCCCGGGATCATGACCTGAGCCGAAGGCAGACACTTAACCATCTGAGCCACCCAGGCGCCCAAAAACACACACAT
>NW_027730713.1:0-313 GCF_054177405.1 Leptonychotes weddellii | reverse complement strand
GGAGCACTCTGTGCGAAGCTGTTTGGGGGACACAGGTACCTGGTGTGGTCTTCATTTAGGGGGACACAGGTACCTGGTGTGGTCTGTATTTAGGGAGACACAGGTACCTGGTGTGGTCTGCATTGATGGAAGGATCTTAACCAACTAAGTGGAGCCTACATGGTCTGAATACAGGATGCATAGTGTTGTCAATAGTCAAATAGTCCATTTGTCGTCAAATAGTCTTTCTTCTTTGTAAAGATGTGTGAATGAAGGGTTGGTATCCTCACCAGGAGGTGGTACCTAAGGGTTCTGAGGAAATAAATGTACAGGC
>NW_027730712.1:0-313 GCF_054177405.1 Leptonychotes weddellii | reverse complement strand
CTCTCTTTCTGTCTCAAATAAATAAGTAAATCTTAAAAAAAAAAAATTAACACAGGATTCCTGAGGCAGGCGAGGCAGGAAGTGCCCAGAAAAGGAAGTGAGGACGGAAACCTGGTGTGTGTGTGTGTGTGTGTGTGTGTGTGTGATCACCAGTGTTTACAGTGCTCTTTGAAGACAAGCTTTCAGTATGAATGTCCGAGTGAGGGCTGGTCGAAGGCTTTCAGAGAGATGGCACCGGGGAAGTGGAGGCCACAGCCGTAGTGAATGTGTAGCTAAAAGATCAGCGGTGAGACTCACAGCAACAGAATGGAGC
>NW_027730711.1:0-313 GCF_054177405.1 Leptonychotes weddellii | reverse complement strand
GAATGTCAAGTTCTGGAAAGGAGGTTTCCTCTCTCTCTCTCTTTTTTTTAAATTCATTGCTATATTCTCACCACCGAGAATGGTAAATGGGTCAATAAATATTTGTTGAAATGGAGAACGGTCTATAAAGAGTGGAGGAAGGAGAACTCTGAAAGAGACAGGTGTAAGCAGGTCTTTGCTGAGGATGTCATTGACCCGCGAGCTGCTTCAGGGGTGTCTTTAGCAGTCAGCACCCTGACAGAAGACATCAAGGCCAAAATCAAGAACTACCAGATTCCCCTTTTGATAGCCTCTTTCCCAACCTGAACCGAAC
>NW_027730710.1:0-313 GCF_054177405.1 Leptonychotes weddellii | reverse complement strand
CAAAGTTTTATGAATTGAGAAATCTGACTTCCTAATTCTTCCCCTGCCCACTGTCTCCATCTCAATATATATCCTATAGGTAATAACTAAATTACTATTTTTTAAAAAGATTTTATTTATTTGACAGAGCACAAGCAGGGGGAGAGGCAGGCAGAGGCAGAGGGAGAAGCAGGCTCCCCCCTGAGCAAGGAGCCCGATGTAGGGCTCTATCCCAGGACCCTGGGATCATGACCTGAGCTGAAGGCAGACGCCTAATGACTGAGCCACCCAGGCGCCCCTCTATGCAGAATTTAAAACATTTTTTCAAAATTTT
>NW_027730709.1:0-313 GCF_054177405.1 Leptonychotes weddellii | reverse complement strand
GCTTCCAGGATGGGAGAGGTGCTCCGAGACGCAGGCTCCAGTGGGACGGGATGGAGGGGCTCTGGTGCCGCGCTCAGGGGCGCGCGTGGTCGGTGGAGAACACGGTCAAGGTCAGAGCCAGCCTCATGGTTGGTTGGTGTTGAGGGCTGGGAGCTGGGAGCTGGACCCGGGTGGGCACCATCACAGTGTTGGGGACCCAGTTGGGGTCAAGGGAGCATACCACACCAGGAAAACAGTGGGCTGCGGCCAGAGGTGGGCCGAGCTCCTGGGGAGCGCCCCCTGCCTTCCTAATGCCGATGAGCGGTCACCGACG
>NW_027730708.1:0-4990 GCF_054177405.1 Leptonychotes weddellii | reverse complement strand
GAGAGACGATGGACTCTGAAAAACAAACTGAGGGTTCTAGAGGGGAGGGGGTGGGAGGATGGGTTAGCCTGGTGGTGGGTATTGAGGAGGGCACATTCTGCATGGAGCACTGGGTGTTATGCACAAACAATGAATCATGGAACACTACATCTAAAACTAATGATGTAATGTATGGGGATTAACATAAGAATAAAAAAAAAGAATGCTAATATTATGGAGAGACAAAAATGCAACTTTAAATATTACTTTGGTAATGACCACCCCTTGATATTGCCCGTAAAGAGGCCATTAACACCCAACACATAGCTGCTGTTTCCTCCCACCAGCAAGAAGAATCCCTAACGTAAGCTGTTGGCTGTTGCACAAATATGTTAACCCAGAAACCAGATTAAGTCCTAAGACATTAGAACGGAAAGGAACCTCCTCTTATCCTTGGGGTTAAGAAGGGTGAAGCCCAGAGATGGGAAGTCCCCTATTTCAGATCACACAGTGCGCTCTTGGTAGCTATCCTTGCTGTGCCTCAAACATTTTGCCTGAGCGTTTGCAGAAGTGCACAGAAGAAAATGCATGTGTGCTCTGCCTTGCCTGCACTACTATAAGACCCTACATGTTTCCTGAAGGCCGGAGTAGCATTGGACTTACCCACTTGTCTCTATCCCTTCGCACATACATTGGCCAAAAACTAAGTATTTGCACACGAGTGATCTCTTCTGATCTTCACAGAAACCCTTTGAGCAAGCAGGGCAGATTTTTGTCTCCGTTGTACAGACGCCAGAAAGGTCTCAGTGAGGTGGAGTGTTTTGTCCAAGGTCTCATGGCACGTGGGCAACTGCAACCCGATTCTTTACTCTCAGATAAACCTGCTATCCTTCTGGATCCAGGGGACACCCTTAAGCTCATGTTGTAGACCAGCCCAATGATTAAGGGCTTGGCTCTTCTTTCATAATCCAGCTAGTCAGTCCTCCTGTGACTCACTTTCTTTGTCTGTAAAGTTAGAAGGATAATAGTAACTATCTAACTTAAGAAGAATCAAGTAAACAAACACATACAAAGCTCTTAGAATAGTGCTTGGGACATAGTTAGTGCTCCATGGGTATTAGCCAGGACTCTAACAAGATGCTTGGCATCAGTGGGTAGATAGTTTGGCAGTCCTCAAAGGACATTAGTGGTCCATGACATGTAACAATTTGTTGTTTTGCTGTGACAGAAGTTAACTACTCCCAGGGAATGTTATGGTGATGATCATCTTACAAGACGCACACATTATTTTTTTGTGAAAAATGACCACTGAGGGAGTGAGAATAGTGTAAATCCAGGTAACTGGGGGAGACACAGGCAGGAAGCATGTGCCTCTAGAATGGCTGTGTGTAGGCAGAGAGCAGGAGCCTTTCTGGAGCAAAACAGGAGGTCTCTGGGAAACCCTTACGGATGTTGGTAGAAGGGTGTCATCCAGACGTCGTTTAGCCAGGGGCTGTGGAACACAGGGCCTGCCTTGCAAGTCCCAAGGAGGAATGTTAAGTGCCCAGAGGACACAGAACAATGTATCAGTCTCCAACTGTGGCTCCAGAAACCCACCTGGACGCCGAGTGAGCGTGCCCAGACGAGACTGAAAGGCCCCTTCCCTGGTCCTCACTCAAGCCCTAAGCCTTACCACCCCAGTAGTGGAAAGAGAGCCAGCCATCCCACGCTGTCCCAAAGCCAAGCCCCAGGCTGCTCACTCCAGGCCTCCTGAGGACAAGGCGGTGGGCCTGCTACGTGGCAGGAAGAGCTGGTCCTGAAATTTGTTGGGTTGATACTGGGTTGTCCAAGCACAAATGTGAATAGATAACGTGGCATAAATTAGTGCATTGGGGTAAAACTGGCCGTGATTTGATGAGGTGTTTGTAGGAAGGACGCTTGTTCTCCCTAGAGATGAGAGAGAATGATATATTGTTCAGGGTGGGACGGTGCCATCAGAGAATCTGAGCCCTGGAGGCAAACAGACCTACATCCAGATCCCAACGTTGGCTCTGTATCGTACTCTGCATTTGGGCAAGCGATCCCATTTCCCCAAGCCTGTTTTTTCAGCTGTAAGATAGGAATGCTAATTCCTACCCCTGCTTGTTGTAAGGGTTATCAATGCTCTAGGCACTTGCTCAGTGGCGACCACCACGCCAGGGCTCCTACGCTGTGCCCGATGCCTCCCCATACTTCGTCTCATTGTTCTGCGGATGTCACAACTTTTGGTACACCGATGTGCTATTATTTACTTAATAACTCTCTAAGTCAGCTCACTTTTTCATTTAAGCCTCATCCTGAGCAATCGTAGCCATGAAATTATGGGTTTGATATGCTTTTTTTTCCTAACATGCCTTAAAATATATGCATACCCATTAAAACAAACAATTTTCTTTGTGTGAGACCGAAGAAAGAAGAAAAAGAAAAAAAGAGTCAGTGTGCTAAGCAACATTGATATGCACACCACACTTGGGGATGCCCAAATGTCCGAATTTAATCCCCAAGCCACCCTGTCAAGAGGAGAACTCTTTTTGAGATAAAGAGATGGATTTCCCACTCAACAGCATGCATCCAATCAGCACCTTCGAGTGGTCAGTTTGACATTCCTTCCAGACGTTTTCTTTTTAAGAGGAATCTTTCAGATCCTCAATCTTCTTCTTGCCAGTAACCAAAAAGAACAAAACATTGTAGGGAGTGCTCCTTGGAACACGCAAGGTTTCTGCAAGGTTGTTTTCCTTTTGAAAAGATTCATATTCATCTCAGTCCCTTGTAAATCAAACCCAAACCTCCAACGTGAGGAGGAAACAAACAACTTTGAATGGAGCTGACTGGAGGTGCCAGGAGTGAACCTTCAAGGCCAATTTGTGCTTGCAGCCAGACCATATTTAAACATATCTGCCATATGATTCCTTGACAACCTCCTCCCCACCCCAGCGCACCTTCGCACTCTTGGGTTGACTAGAAATCCGCCCCCCCCAACAGAGGGCATGGGGTGACCTCATTGGGCCCTGTTAGAGCTCAGGAATCTACAGGCATTCATCAGAACCAAGCAACTTTCACGATGGCATGGCTCCAATGATGGGGCATCTGGAGACTCCAATCCTGGGGTATTGCCACTTGCCTTCACAGTGCTGTCCTGCGTGTGAACGCCTCAGTTCAGGTGTGCTGCAGAATTCTCTAGAACTCTCTGGGCTGCAAGAGACAGAAGCCACCTCAACCAAAGAACTCCTCATAAGGATACAGAGGCATCCCAAGGAAATCAGGGCAGGACTGCAGAGGAGCCTCAGGAAGGGCCCAGTGTCACAGAGCTCCCCTCCCCTTCCCCTGCAAGCCCTCTCTGTCCCAGTTACATCCTGTGTGTTTCATTCATGCCCTCTTCTGAGCAGATCATCTGTCCCTGCTTCCAACATTCTTGGGGCAGAAAGTGGCCATCCACAGTTATAGAGTTTTATGCCACCCAGGGAGAGACTGAAATGCCCTCTCAGGCCCAGTTCCACACTCCCAGTGAAAGGGCTGTACGGTCTGGCCCACCAGTCCATTTTCCTCCCTGTAACCAGGTTAGTGATCTTTTTTTTTAAGATTTATTTATTTATTTCAGAGAGAGAGAGAGTGTGTGTAGGGGCAGAGGGAGAGTGAGAATATCAAGCAGACTTCCCCCTGAGCACATAGCTGGACTCAGGGCTCCATCCCAGGACCCTGGGATCATGACCTAAGTCAGATGCTTTATCAACTGAGCCTCCCAGGCACTGCATCTCAGTGATCATTTCAAAATGTAATCTGGTTATAGTCCTCCTTATGTGTCTGTATTATGACTTTTGGATTTTTATTTGTCTACCCCCATTTAACTGCTCACTCCATCAGGATCGGGATAGGTCCGTTTATTCTCCTACTGAGCCAGTGCTCCTCAATAACAGCAGTGTTCATGCTGGAGCCTTTAACTGAGTCATCCCTCAGAGCCTTTCAGAGCAGCCAAGTTTCAAAGCCATATAAAATATTTGAGCTGCTGCCCTTTGGGAAACCATGCATGATGCTGTCATAGGAAATTATATTCCAGATCATAAGAAGCCATTCGGCTACTCAAATTGTGGTCCATGGACCAGCAACAACAGCATTGCCTGGGAGCTTGTTAAAAATGCAGAATCTCAGGCCCAACCCCAGCCCTACTCAGTAGGAATCTGTATTTTATTTATTTATTTTTTTTAGATTTTATTTATTTATTTGACAGAGAGAGACACAGCGAGAGAGGGAATACAAGCAGGTGAATGGGAGAGGGAGAAGCAGGCTTCCCGCAGAGCAGGGAGCCCGATGTGGGGCTCGATCCCAGGACCCTGGGATCACAACCTGAGCTGAAGGCAGACGCTTAACGACTGAGCCACCCAGGCGCCCCGGAATCTGTATTTTAACAAGTAGATTCATGTGCACCTTGAAGTTTGAGGAGCGCTGGGTTAGAACATCCTTTTCTATGTTCCTATAACCTCCCTTGATTTCTTTCCATTATAAGTGCTTCTTTAGTGTTGGACATCTTTTCTAGCCTGTGAGCCTCGTGAGAGTGGGGACCCTGGCTGCTTTCCTCAGCTCTTCAACTTCGGTGCCTGGGACATCGCCCAGCATAGATAGGCAAGGATGGGTTTTTTCCCCTCCTGAAATTATCACCCAGAAAAGGGCCCATCCAACGTCTTTCATATTATAGAATGCTCTATAAATTACTTTGTTTTGAACAAAAGGTACTGTCTGGGAAAGGCACATTAATGTGAAAATGACCTCAAAGCTAGCTAGTTTGGATTGTTTGCAGAGGTCACTCAACGGAGTCAATGAACAATGGGTAAAGAAATACAACCCAATTTAGTCATCATTTCTGGAAAGTATGACTTCACAATTGTAATTGCTAGACAGCACCATACATGCCTTTTGAAGATCATCTTTAAATATATTATAGTGTGTGGTAATGTCGTAGGGTCATGACATACAACCACAGAATCGTTTTAAAAAAAAA
>NW_027730707.1:0-313 GCF_054177405.1 Leptonychotes weddellii | reverse complement strand
TCTGATGGTTGAGTAATATTCCATTGTATATATGGACCACATCTTCTTTATCCATTCTTCTGTTGAAGGGCATCTCGGCTCTTTCCACATTTTTGTTACAGTGTTAGAAAGTGGCCCAGTCCTTGCCATTTGCAACAAGATGGATGGACCTAAAGGGCATTAGGCTAAGTGAAATAAGTCAGACTAAGAAAGAAAAACATCATATGATTTCACTTACATGTGGAATCTAAAAAATGAAACATATGAATAAACAAACAAAAACCAGAATCAGACCTATAAATACAGAGAACAAACTGGTGGTTGCCAGAGGGGA
>NW_027730706.1:0-313 GCF_054177405.1 Leptonychotes weddellii | reverse complement strand
TTGTTTGTTTTTAAGATTTTATTTTTTTAAGTAATCTCCATTCCCCATGTGGGGCTCAAACTCATAACCCCGAGATCAAGCGTGGCACACTCCACTGTCTGAGCCAGCCAGGTACCCCCAGCCCAGATGTTTTTAAATGGATTTACCCATCTGCATTTAATGCCATAGGCCGTGACCACATACATTTCAGGGGAGGAGCCTTCAGTCCTAAATTGAACCCATCTTCACCTTCCACGAGGTAGAGGGGATTTGAATGCAGGGGATTTGAATGCGGAGGGAGGTTGTACCAGAGCCCCTCCAGGCTTCCTTCCTT
>NW_027730705.1:0-313 GCF_054177405.1 Leptonychotes weddellii | reverse complement strand
ATGACCTGAGCCGAAGGCAGTTGCTTAACCAACTGAGCCACCCAGGCGCCCCAGAAAACTTTTTGTTGGGCGAGAGGAAAATGCAGTTAAATAGCTAAGGCAGGGTTAGACTGCGTGGATTCTTGCATTTTCTCGTTCATACACTCCCTCGATTCTGACACAGCTGTACTCTCATCCCCCACCCTAAATGCATGTTGAGCATGGGGTTTTAAGTCAGAGAAACCTGCATTTAGGTCCCTTTTCTATCCCTGTTCTGGTTTTGTGACTCACAGGCTACTCTTACAGCCCACATTTCAGGGTAAGTGACATCTTC
>NW_027730704.1:0-313 GCF_054177405.1 Leptonychotes weddellii | reverse complement strand
TTTTGTTTTTAATTAGGTGAAATTCTGAGTTGTTCAACTAACATGCACTAAGTAAAAGTCATAATTATATGTGCTAATAAAGAAATGAGACAGAAATTTTATGATTTTTTTTAATTCCTGGAGCTCTTACTTTCAAGAGATACCTATTATTAACTTTGTTTAGTAAATATAACTAAACTGACATATTTTAATTATTTTTTAAAGATTTTATTTATTTTATTTTTTTTATTTTTTTGAAGATTTATTTATTTGACAGAGACACAGTGAGAGAGGGAACACAGGCAGGGGCAGTGGGAGAGGGAGAAGCAGGCTT
>NW_027730703.1:0-313 GCF_054177405.1 Leptonychotes weddellii | reverse complement strand
CACCTCTCAACTGCCTCCCCATGGAGGAGAAGGAGCACAGAGGAATTACAAAGGAGCAGGGGCAAACTTTTGGGAGTGATGAGTGTGTTTACTATCGTACTGTGCTGATGGGTTTCACTGTGTTTACCTATGTCAACTATCAACAAACTGTATTCTTGAAAAAGATGTTGTGATCATATATACATTATATAACACTGAAACTGTAGGAAAAATCTAATACGCAAATCTTAAGAGATTTTATTTTGCCTACAAACACATGGCAAATAAATTTTCTATAGCTAACAGAACTTAAGAATTTATAAGCCAACATAAA
>NW_027730702.1:0-313 GCF_054177405.1 Leptonychotes weddellii | reverse complement strand
TAGCCCCTTGTGTGGAAGAGCTCATGGAAATTTTCATTCTGTTCCATGAAAATCCATTGCTCTTCCTTGCATTTTGAATGAATCTATTGTCATGATTATGTAACATCATTCCCAGTTTGGGAAAGGGAGCAGAAAGCTTCCAGGACTACCCTAGAAGATCCCCATCTCTGCTGTAGCCAGAGACAAAGACTGCTGACCCTGAACCCAAAGTTTAAACTTGCATGTGGAAGATTCCTGCACACATTGGGTTCCAGCCTGCTCTGGTTTTTATTTTGATGAAAGGGCGTTAATAGGAAAGACTGAGCCCCTGAAA
>NW_027730701.1:0-313 GCF_054177405.1 Leptonychotes weddellii | reverse complement strand
TTTTTTTTTAAGATTTTATTTATTTATTTATTAGAGAGCGAGCGAGAGAGAAACAGCATGAGAGAGGAGAGGGTCAGAGGGAGAAGCGGGCTTCCCGCTGAGCCGGGAGCCCGGTGTGGGACTCGATCCCAGGACCCTGGGATCATGACCTGAGCCGAAGGCAGTCGCTTAACCAACTGAGCCACCCAGGCGCCCCAACGTGAAAATACTTCTTAACTCATTCTTTGAGGCCAGAATTATTCCGATCCTGAAACAAAGATATCACAGGGAAAAACAAACAAACAAACAAGAAAAACCCTGCAGATCACTATCT
>NW_027730700.1:0-313 GCF_054177405.1 Leptonychotes weddellii | reverse complement strand
GCCTGGTGATTCCCTGGGGAGACACCAATTATCTCCTGGGGATATTGTGAAATTCTCAAAATACTCCTCTATACAACATGAATCTTTAATTCATTTTAACTTAACCAAAAAAGAAAAAAAAAAAGGAAGGAAGGAAGGAAGAAAATGAGGGAGGGAGAAGAAAACCAAATTATGCGTATTTGTTCCAGAAAAAGCTACAAAGTTTGGAACCGAGAGGAACTAAAAGAAATGGGGGGTAGGGAGGGGGGCTCTCTTTTGCAAACAGGTCCGGGAGGCATGGATTCAAACTCTAGTTGAAGACCCACTGTGTGCT
>NW_027730699.1:0-313 GCF_054177405.1 Leptonychotes weddellii | reverse complement strand
CCGTCTATCTTCCCGAATATTGCCTCAGATTCACTTCTCCGCACGTCCTACCTTCCAGAAAGTGGTCGCTTTTCTGTTCAGAGAGTTGTTGCTGTTCTTTTCTTCGATCTCCTATTGAGTTCGTAGGTGTTCAGAATGGTTTGATCCCTATCTAGCTGAATTCCTGGGACCAGAAGAAATTTAGGTCTCCTACTCCTCCACCATCTTGCTCCTCCTCCCATTAAAGAGATTCTTAATACAAAGTCAGAATATTTGTAAATAAAGAGATTGGGCAAGATATACCTACAAGTACAAATCAAAAGAAAGAAATTTA
>NW_027730698.1:0-313 GCF_054177405.1 Leptonychotes weddellii | reverse complement strand
TACCCCATAGGACTTTTGAAAGAATAAAGTACTTGGTAGCACAAAGCTACATTACCTGGACCTAACAAAGTACTCACTAAATATTCGTTAAACTTGAATGTGCTAGGAGAAATTTCTTGAAAACTAAAATTGTATCACTTCCTTGCTTTACAAAGTTGCGAGCTTTCTGCTCTGTCTTAAATGTGAAGTACAGTGGTTTGCATATGAGTATAACGAATGAAGAACCTGATAATTTGATCTGAGGTTAAAGTTTACTGTTGAATAATCTATGCAAAAAGCACTTGTAAAACTACATAAGGGGAAAAAAAGTGTT
>NW_027730697.1:0-4991 GCF_054177405.1 Leptonychotes weddellii | reverse complement strand
TGTGTGTGTGTGTGTGTGCGCGTGTGCATGTCTCTCCACGTGCATGTGAGCCCGTGTGTGTGTGGGAGCCTGTGTGTGTGTGTGTGTGTATGTTTCTCCATTAGTATGAGCCTGTGTGTGTGTGTGCATGTGTCTCTCCATGTGCATTTATGCATGAGTGCATGTTTGTGTGGGTTCCTCTGTGTATCAGTAGCTGGAGCCTCTGTTCTTTGAACTCCAGGCTGGTTTTCCTGCTGGGTCCTTCTTAGTTCCTCTACAGGTGCCCAGTCAACGGCTCAGCCAAAGAGTTGAGGAGCGTTTACATGCAGATTTTGGGGTTCCCCCTTGGTGACTTCCTCCAAGAGGCAGTGTGGACAGTGGACAGTGCATGAGCCTTGGGGTCAGAAGACATGGTGCAAAACCCTGGCACCCTCCCCACAGGCAGGGGGCTGAGGTTCTCCAAGGCTGCAGTTGCTTCCAGGTAAGTCTGTGACAGTGACCTCACATCCTGTGTTGTGAGCACGAAATAAGAGGAGGTCCCAGGACGGTCAGTCTCCCACGCTCACTCAGCCGGGCTATTCAACCAGACAGCGTTCTCCCTGTGCAGGTAAAAGAGCTTACTTGAGGGAGAGGACATTATCCTCCATAACGTGGGTGGGGCTCACCCAATCAGTCAAAGGACTGAAGAACAAAACCTGAGGTTTCCTGCAGACAAAGGAATTCTGCCACAAGCTTGCAGTGTTAGTTCTTTCCTGAGATTCCAGGCTGTTGGGTGGCCCTATGGGTTCTGGATTTGCCTGCCGATCCCCACAAGCACATGAGCCAGTTCCTGGAAAGAAGTCCCTCTATGTCTATGTGTATGTCTCTAGCTTAGTTTAGCTGTATTTGTAGCAGAGTCTCTATGTCTTACCTCTCATCTTTCTTCTTGGTTCTGTTACTGTGGGTCTCTATGTCTTACCTGTCTTTTGTCTCCTCTAGGTTCTGTTTTGTGGGTCTCTATCTCTTACCTCCCGACTCTCTCCACGAGGTTGTGTTATTGTGAGTCTCAATATCGTCTCCTCTAGATTCTTTTACCATGGGTCTCCATCTCTTACCTCCCATCTGTCTCTTCTAGGTTCTGTTACTGTGGGTTTCTATCTCTTTCCTGTGTTCTGTGTCCTCCAGGTTCTATTACTGTGGGTCTCTGTCTCTTATCTCCCATCTCTCACCCTTTGTTCTATTACTTTGGTTCTCTATCTCTTACTTGTCTTTTGTAACTTCTAGGTTCTTTTACTCTAGGTCTCTATCTCTTATCTCCCATCTGTCTCCTCCTGGTTCTGTTACTCTGGGTCTCTATCTCTTACCTGTCTTCCTCTCGTATAGGTTTTGTTACTGTGAGTCTCTATCTCTTACCTGTCGTCCTCTCCTCTAAGTTCTGTTACTGTGGGTCTCTATCTTTTACTTGTCTTCTGTCTCTTCTACGTTCTTTCACTCTAGGTCTCTATCTCTTACCTCCCAAATGTCTCCTCTAGGTTCTGTTACTATGGGCTCTATCTCTTACCTACCATCTGTCTCCTACTGGTTCTGTTACTTTGGGTCTCCATCTGTTTCCTGTGTTCTAGGTTCTATTACTGTGGGTCTGTATCTTTACTTCCCATCTCTCTCCTCTTGGTTATGATACTGTGGGTCTCTATCTCTTACCTGTCTTCTGTCTCCTGTAGGTTCTGTTCCTGTGGGTCTCTCTCTCTTTCCTGTGTTCTTTCTCCTCTTGGATTTGTTACTGGGGGTCTGTGTCACTTTCCTGTGTTCTGTCTCCTCTAGGTGCTGTTACTGTGGGTCTCTATCTCTTACCTCCCATTTTTTCTCTTGGTTCTGTTACTATGGGTCTCTATCTCTTACCTCCCATTTCTTCTCTTTGTTCTGTTACTGTGGATCTGTATCTCTTACCTCCTATCACTCTCCTCTGGTTCTTTTATGATGGGTCTCTATCACTAACCTGTCTTGTCCTCTAGGTTCTATTACTGTGGGTCAGTATCTCTTACCTCTCATCTGTCACCTCTGGGTCTGTTACTGTGGGTCACTATCTCTTTCTTGTCTTCTTGTCCTCTAGGTTCTATTACTGTGGGTCAGTATCTCTTACCTCCCATCTGTCTCCTTTAGGTTATGTTACTGTGGATTTTTATCTCTTACCTATCTTCTGTCTCCTCTTGGACATGTTACTGTGGTCTCTATCTCTTTCCTGTGTTCTGTCTCCTCTAGGTTCTGTTACTGTGGGTTTCTCTCTTACCTGTGTTCTGTATCCTCTAGGTTTTATTACCGTGGGTCTCTATGCTTACCTGACTTCTGTCTCCTCGTGTATCTGTTACTGGTGGCCTCTATATCTTTCCTGTGTTTTGTCACCCCTTGGTTCTGTTACTTTGGGTCTGTATCTCGTACATGTGTTCTGTCTTCTCTAGGTTCTGTTACTGTGGGTCTCTATCTCTTACCAGTTCTGTCTCCTCTAGGTTCTTTTACTCTGGGTCTCTGTTTCCTTTCATCTGTCTCCTCTAGGTTCTGTTACTGTGGGTATCTATCTCTCACCTGTCATCTTTATCCTCTATGTTCTGTCATTGTGGGTCTCTATCTCTTACGTGTCTTCAGTCTCCTCTATGATCTGTTACTCTGTGTCTCTATCTTTTACCTGTGTTCTGTGTCCTCTAGGTTCTGTTACTGTGGGTCTCTATCTCTTACCTGTCTTCTTCTCCTCTAGGTTCTCTTACTTTGGGTCTCTATCTCTTACCTCTCATCTGTCTCCTTTAGGTTCTGTTACTGTGTGTCTTTATCTCTTACCTGTCTTCTGTCTCCTCTTGGATCTGTTACTTGGGTCTCTATCTCTTTCCTGTGTTCTGTCTCCTCTAGGTTCTTGACTGTGTGTCTCTATATATTACCTGTCTTCTGTCTCATCTAGGATGTGTTACTGTGGGTCTTTATCAGTTTTCTGTGTCTGTCTCCTCTATGTTTGTTACTGTAGGTCTCTATCTCTTACCTCCCATCTCTCTCCTCTTGATTCTGTCACCATGGGTCTCTATCTCCTTTTTAATGAGTTACAATTTGATTTTTTTTATTATGTTCAGTTAGCCACTGTATAGTACATCATTAGTTTTTGATATAATGTTCAAAGATTCATTAGTTGCATATAACACCAGGTGCTCATCACAGAATGTGCCCTTCATAATACCTATCACCCTGATACCCCATCCCCCACCCCCTCCCCTCTGAAACCCTCAGTTTGTTTCCTGGGATCCAGAGTCTCTCATGGTTTGTTTCCGTCTCTGATTTCTCCCCCTTCAGATTTCCCTCCCTTCTCCTATCCTCCATGCTATTTCTTAAGTTCCACATATGAGTGAAACCATATGATAATTGTCTTTCTCTGCTTGACTTACTTCACTTAGCATAATCTCCTCCAGTTCCATCAATGTCGATGGAAATGGTAGATAGGCATCCTTTCTGATGGTTGAGTAATATTCCATTGTATATATGAAACACATCTTCTTTTTTTTACACCAGAAAAGCTAGACTTTATTTTTTTAAAATTTATTTTATTATGTTATGTTAGTTACCATACAATACATCATTAGTTTTTGATGTAGTGATCCACGATTCATTGTTTTCGTATAACACCCAGTGCCCCATAAAGTATGTGCCCTCCTTAATACCATCACCGGGCTAACCCATCTCCCCACCCTCTCCCCTCTAAAACCCCCAGTTTGTTTCTCAGAGTCCATAGTATCTTCCCAAGTGGCTGTACCAACTTGCATTCCCACCAACAGTGTAAGAGGGTTCCCCTTTCTCCACAACCTCTCCAACATTTGTTGTTTCTTGCCTTGTCATTTTTTGCCATTCTAACTGGTGTAAGGTGGTATCTTAGCATAGTTTTGATTTGAATTTCCCTGATGGCTAATGATGATGAACACTTTTTCATATGTCTGTTAGCCATTGTATGTCTTCTTTGGAGAAGTGTCTGTTCATATCTTCTGCCCATTTTTTGACTTGATTATTTGTTTTTTGGGTGTTGAGTTTGAGGAGTTCTTTCTAGATCTTGGATACCAACCCTTTATCTGTAGTGTCATTTGCAAATATCTTCTCCCATTCTGTGGGTTGCCTCTTTGTTTTGTTGACTGTTTCCTTTGCTGTGCAGAAGCTTTTTATCTTGATGAAGTACAAAAGTTCATTTTCGCTTTTGTTTCACTAGCTTTTGGAGATGTATCTTTATTTTTTTTATTTTTATTTTTTTTAAAGATTTTATTTATTTCACAGAGACAGCGAGAGAGGGAACACAAGCAGGGGGAGTGGGAGAGGGAGAAGCAGGCTCCCCGCTGAGCAGGGAGCCCGATGCGGGGCTTGAACCCAGGACCCTGGGATCATGACCCAAGCCGAAGGCAGATGCCTAACGACTGAACCACCCAGGTACCCCGTATCTTTATTTTTTTAAAATGATTTTATTTATTTATTTGTGAGAGGGAATGAGAGAGGGCACATGAGAGGGGTTAGGGTCAGAGAGAGAAGCAGACTCCCTGCCGAGCAGGGAGCCCGATGCGGGACTCAATCCAGGGACTCTAGGATCTTGACCTGAGCCGAAGGCAGTCACTTAACTAACTGAGCCACCCAGGCGCCCCGGAGATGTATCTTTTTTTAAAAAAAAATTTTTTTTTATTCTTATGTTAATTCCCATACATTACAACATTAATTTTAGATGTAGTGTTCCATGATTCATTGTTTGTGCATAACACCCAGTGCTCCATGCAGAATGTGCCCTCCTCAATACCCATCACCAGGCTAACCCATCCTCCCACCCTCCTCCCCTCTAGAACCCTCAGTTTGTTTTTCAGAGTCCATCGTCTCTCATGGTTCGTCTACCCCTCCGATTCCCCCCCTTCATTCTTACCCTCCTGCTGCCTTCTTCTTTTTCTTCTTTTTTTTCTTAACATATACTGCTTCAGAGGTACAGATCTGAGATTCAACAGTCTTGCATAATTCACAGCGCTTACCAGAGC
>NW_027730696.1:0-14253 GCF_054177405.1 Leptonychotes weddellii | reverse complement strand
TCCTAACAATGACGGAAAGCTGCCCAGAGCCCCGCGGCAGACGGGCTCGCTCGTGCAGTCTGGCTTCTGTGTGTGCTCCACAGAACGTTCACCCTGAGCACTCCTAAAAAGTTCGATTTGGAGATTTAACCTTTCCTGGTGGAGGACAATGTGGGCCTCCTCATCACCACCCCCGAACTCCAAGGGCTCCAGGGTCAGAGACTGGCAGCATTCCCCAAGCACTGGGACCCCCTCCCCGCCTCCCCGCTGCCCCCCGAGAATGCCCAGCTGCGTTTTCACTGTGCAGTAGCTGGGGAAACCTACAATAAGAAACTGACAAGGTTTCGTGTTTTGGATGGAAGCTCAAGTTTCCCTTGATTTTCTTTTTCCTTTGTTTTATCCCCAGCAGCCCTGGCGTGACTCTCCAGCAGTAGGGCCAGGGGAACTGGGAACTGCATCCCTGACGTGACAGGTACCGAGGTGCCTCGCCTGTAACTCGTGCCCGAGAAGGTGTTGACGGGTCGATCACTTACTTACATCCTTTGTATCCATTTCTTTCACGCAGGAAGCAGCCGTAGAGCAGACCCAGAAGCCCAGTGGGTCAGTGTTAAGAACCCATCAACTCTCGTGTTTGTGCTCTGTGTTCCTTTCGTAAGACACGTGAATTCTCACCTTGTTCGTGCGCACGACAGCCCTACCAAGGCTGTACTGAGCAGGGGTTGACAAACTCTTTGTGTCGAGGTTCAGATCGTAACTATTTTAGGCTCTGTGGCTCAAATGGTCTCTGCTTCAACCACTCAGCTCTATCATGTAGTGTGAAAGCGGCCCTGTGCACCATTGACATGAATGCATGTGCTGTGTTCTGATAAAACTTTATTTATAAAAACAGGTAGCAGGCGGTACTTGGCTGATCCCTGGATAATGATGACCTGACATTGCCCAACAGGAAGGTAAGGCTCAAAGAGCTTATGTCTTGTTTCTTTGTGTAGTCTTCTTACACTTAAACTCATTTTAAAAAGGATTTTTATGCTAATTTCTGATGCTAATTATCATGGACTCAAACTTAAGTGTTCATAATAATCAACATTTGGTAATGACAGTTACCCCCAAGCCCACCCCATCTGGATCTAGTGTTCCATTATCCTACTAAAGCCACTGCCCTTTGTGGTAGGACAAGTGATTCATGCAAGAAATAAACTAAGGGGGGGTGCAGGGGCTCAGCATTGCTCATAACCCGGAGCCAAATGATGCCAGTAAGGACAGCAACGATGGAAGAGTAGCTCTGCTTTACGAACCTCTGTTTCTGCCAAGTCCTATGCTATGCCCACTGGCCCTGCCAGTCACTCTCCTTTCATTTACAAGGTCCAGAGCCCCTAAATGAACCCTCAAAGTCATGCACAAGGTCACGTGTAGGCGCACAGGACCCAGCACTCAGAAGAGTCCCATTTATGCTTGGTTCCCTGCTCCATGGTCATCATTTTGAAGAGTTTACCAAATTTTGAACAAAGGGCCGGTCCTGGTTACATGGCCCATAAGACGGGAGCTGGGACTCAAGCACAACTCCTTTCACAAATGTGTACTCAGAGCTGACATCAGCCCCCAAGTAATAAATTGACTGGGTGAGGATGTGAGCTCAGCTTCTCTGGGATCATGTATTTGCCGGGGAAAGACAGAAATGTGGTCAAGGGACCAAATCCACGTGATCTGAATCAAGAGGCAAAACTCAACATGAAAATATTTTTTAAATCATATGGTCCAAGAGATCACAAATGTGGAAGCTAGTTTTCACTGTGTATGTGTCCGCTCCGATTACCTGACGTAATCCTTCTAGTTTCCCTTGAAGTGGACATTGTTAGCTCACGCTTTGCATGAGGGGACTGAGGACAGCAAAGGAAGGTGGCAAGGCAGACCATAGATCCTGTCCAGTGTTTCTCGGGCAAAATGGAAAGGACCAGGTTGCAGGTCTCATGTCAACATCTGGGTTTACGCGTGGTTCCTGCTTGCCCACCCTCCTGTCTGCCCACAAACAGTTAAAGAGAAAAAAAAAAAAAGCCTCTTTCCTCCAAAAGAGCCCCACCTCCCCTTCATCTGTTGGAGTAGATGATGTGGCTTTTGGTCTGCTGGGTTTCTCTGGGAAAGATTTAACCAGAAGAGCTTTGCGTGCTCTCCAAAGGAGACCCCCATAAAACTTAAGTAGAAGCCAGCATTTTTCCTGGAAAATACCCACTCTGATGTGGCCATTCGCGATGGTTCACAGTGCTGCCTCAGCAGCAAGAAATTCAGATTCATGGCAGGGATTTCAGGCCCATCAATCACAGGGAAAACATTATTTCAGTGAAGCCCTTTCCAGAATTTGAAGCAAGGCGAGAGTGCCCTTGAGATGGGCTCTGGTCCGGAAGCCATAGTGAGCCAGCTTGTGAGAAGTACCTTGCAGGGGCTAGGTATGACACTGTGCCCGCCCTGGGGCCCTGGGAATCCAGCACCGGCCAGTGCTGAGCCTGGAGGAACAGCCGGCGCCGTGGGGCAGCCGGCTCCACCACGGACTTGCCCGGCGGCCTGCAGCAAGAGACCTGCCTTCGGTGGCACTCCCGTGTCTTCCTGCTGTCACTAACAATCTGTTGCTGTCGGGGTAGGGCGGACTGTAGCCATATGGGAAAGCAGAGCAGACATGTGAGTTTAAAAAAAAAAAAAATCCACCGAGAGTGAACTGTATTAACAAAACCTGAATGCTGGAGATTCGTGTGCATTTCCTGCCCCGGAAGGCGATCCCGTTAGGACTGTGGGATTGCCGGCAAGGAGGTTACCCTATAGGCTGAAGGTACTCAGAGTCCCGGCAGGAATGATGGCACTGTCCGGAGGAGGCAGGTGCACCGAGACCAGTGAAGGGCCTGTTGACAAAGGGGTCTGTAGGTCGTGGAGACCGAAGGAGGGGTGGTGAGGTTCCCCGGGGTGTTCAGCTGCCGACAGGGGCAAGGAAAGGCGTGTTTTCCAGAACCTGCCGAGAGCTCCAGCTGGAGGAGGAGGCCTGAATTGGAGGCACAAGTGGGACCAGGTGGGGGCGGGGCAGGGAGGTGAAGGCTCGTCGTCCCCCCAGACACACACACTGTCCACTGCTTGCCGGAGCCCGCGTGGACCCAACCAGACCTCCGAGGGCAAGAGAGCCCACTCATGCAGTTGCTAAGGGTCTGCCTTTGAAATGCTAAGCAGGGTGGAAAAGGGGGGCGGGTGGGGGTCTGCAGATGCCAGTGGAGAATATTGATACCGGTGACACTAAAAAGCCGTGGTTCCCAAGTGTGGCTGATTCTGGCTCACATCTGGCCCTGAGCACGTCCAGCCCGCTCTTAAGTGTGCTGATTTAGGAGCTCGGCTCTAGGACGAGCTTCCCCAGGTGCACCTGACGGTCATACAGGTGTGGAGACCACAAAGATATTCTTTGAAAACACTCCCATCCCCAGCCTGCCATGCATCTGCTGCAATGCATGGGCCGCTAAGATTTGATCTCGAGTGTTTGCCTCACTGCCCCCCACCCAGTTCAGAAGAACCAATGCTGCTCGAACATCTGCAGGGTACAGAGCACGGTGGTTGGCTTTTCTGCGTGCAATTTGCTTTCTGTCTCCCGCAAATTCCTCTAAGATAAAAGATTCTGTAAGAATAAAATATTTTCGTATAACTTCAAGGCAATCTTGGGGGAAATAGTGTAAGAGAGCAGCTGTTAACAGGGGATGTCAGTTTTAGATAGATTCCTGGGCCAGGAAGGAAAAGAGGGAAGAAGGGGGGCCATCTATTCTTGCAGCTGACTGTGGAGTCGGGGGTTCCATGCTAACCCATTTCGCAGACCGGCCAGGCGAGGTCCAGCACGGGCTGCATCATGGCTTTGGAGAGCTCTAGGGCCGTCCACCTGTGTGCGCCCCTTCCGCCATTGAAAAATACTAAAAATTATATTTTACAACTACTAGGTATAAAGGTGAATATAACCCTATTCACTTTTTCTTCTTCTGGTTTAAAAAAAAAATGCTAACATTCTGTGGGCCCCTAAGATGGTCGCGGGCCGTAAGCATGGTGCTCGATGTGCCTACTGGAGAAGTCGGCCCCGAGCATTAAGCTGTGCACCTTCAAGCACACAGCTGGTAAGCAAAATTCTAATCAGCTGGCCGGCTCTGGAGCTGTGGGTCCCAACCTGACCGCGCCTAAGGATGAACCAGGGGCTTCCAAAAGTCTCCGATGTCAGCTTGCATCCCAGACCAGTGAATTTCTGGGGCTGGAGACCATGCACCAGCAGGTCCCAGCTAGCAGGCGATGCCAGGGTGTGACACAGTCGAGAACCACACGTGGAAGTTCTGGGTCTCTCCTCTTCTGCGTGCTGCCTCCTCACGGGAATACAGAGGACGTGGCTTCTGTCCACGCCACGCCTCCATGTCCAGGGTGAGGATGCATGTTTAGATGAACGCACAGACTCCCATCGTCTGCCCCTGCTGCTCCCGCCAGCCGGTTTCCTCCCTCTTGACCCCTCACTGCAGCTGAAGTGGGGCTCCTCCCAGTCCTGGAGGCAATTTCCCATGCTGGTATTCTCTTCTTCAGCCTTACGGCATGGTGATCCTCCACGGCTGAGCCAGCTGATGGATGCCCTTGAACCTACCTGCACGTGGCTGTCTGACCGCGGAGCCAGGCCCAGGGAGGCCAGCCAGCAGAGCACCGGGGGCTCTGTAGGTAGCCGGGGCTGAGCTCCCCTGGGTAGTGTCCCTGCCCACACCCCCACACCCCCACACCCCAACACACACTCTGTGCAGAGGATGTGTGCTCGCCACTGTGTCCCTTCTTGTCACGTCCACGTTCACTCCAGTATTGCTTTTGATCACTTACGACTCACTTCGCCTGGACTCAGATGCTCAGGAGAGGGAGACGGCCCAGGTGTGAGAAACCAGTAGCCTGTGTTTAGGCAAGAGAACATATAAAGTCAGAATGAAGAGTCTCCCTACAAGATCTTTTTGTAATAAAAGGAAACCCGCAGAGCACATCACCTGGACCTAACAGCACCTGTTTACTCAGTCCCTGTGTCAAGAGTTTCTTTTATGTGCTAATAAGATTGTTGGAACAAATTCCTAGCAGCCAGCTCATCAACTGGGCTCATGTCCCAGCTTATAGCACATTTTACTAAGCTTTATACTCAGTTCCAGTGGTAGAGTTCCTCTCTTGTGTTTTCCTGCTATTTGAAGTAAAGAAAAAAGGACTCTTGTCACTCAAACACAGTCTAGGGAACATTGCCATGGATGATGAAGCCATCTGTGAGTGAGCTGTCTACCGCTGTTTCTGTGATTCATCCGCTACCTCGCATCCACTTCTCACTTGGTGCCAGACTCCCGACCCACTGATTCTTCTCTTGGTGTCTTTCGGACCACTCCTGTCCCAGGACCTTTGCACATACAGTTCCCTGTGTCTACAGTGTTCTCCCCAGAGATATCCACAGGGCTCACTTCTGTTAGAGTCTACTCAGTTTGATTCTCCTCTTCTCGGGGAGGACTTCTCTGACCACCCCATACAAAACAGCACCCTGTCCCTGCCCACATTCTCCATTCACCCTCATTTATATTTCTTCCCAGGCTTGTAAGTGTGTTGAGATGGGTTTCTCCCCTCTCATTTTTAACTGAGGTGATACGTTGGCCACCACCAAAGTGAATGTGAGATGCATGCCTGATGCATGAAAGAACATTATGGTTCAAAGCTGATGGCCAAGAAAGACTTCTTGAGACATCTTTGGTGCAAAAAGGTGATTTTATTAAAGCACAGGGACAGGACCCCTGGGCAGAAGGTGCTGCACTGGGGTCTTGAGGAGTGGCCCATTATAGACTTTCAAGTTGGGAGGGGGTTAGGGATAGTGTAAGTCTCTAAGGGATTTTGGAAGCAAGATTTCCAGGACTCTGAGGGGGCTACATATTGTTGGGAAAAAGTCACTTATTACCATCTAATAAAACCTTAGTCTTGAGACCCTTCAGATGTATATCAGTGGCCCATATGCTTGGGGGGTGATTGCCAACACATATCTGGGGGGATTTGGAGATAAAGGAAATTTCTAAAGGAATTTTTATATGTTAAAGTAGACTTACAGGATCCTGGGGGTCGGGCTAAGGTTGTCTTTTGCCCCTAGCGAAGTATTAACTTTGAGGCAGTTGAGTCCCTAGAGGAAGGTCACTTCAAGGCTTTGTCAGTGGGCGGTAGGTAGTAAGGAAATATAATAATTTTTCTTCTGCCTTCATTTTCCACACCAATGCCCATAGCCTCACACTACAGGCAGAGTCAAGGAGCACGTAGGAAAATGGCTCCATGACTCAGCCACATCAAGAATGTGCAAAGGTCCTCCACGCTATTCCTTAGGTTCTACATATGAGTGAAACTATACGTTGGCTCACTGAACGTAAACAAACAAACAAACAAAAAGAATGTGCAAAGATGTCTCAAGACTAATCCACAGTGTGCCCGGGAGAGGCGGACTCTCAGGTGAAGCCATCCAGCCACCAGGCCCAGGATGTATGACGTGGTCAGCTCTCTCCAGCTCTGAGGGCCTGAAGCTGAAGTGAGGATCTAGGGAAGGCTGTGGATAAAGAGGGGATGACTCTACTCCATTCCCCACGCGACCGGCCAGTGCAAAGCCCCTGGGTCGGGGGTTGGGGGTCAGAGGAGGTTCCACTCTGGTTCAAGTTTGGAGTTTTGATTCTTGCGTAAGAATAGACATTGTAGGGGTGCCTGGGTGGCTCAGTCGTTAAGCGTCTGCCTTCGGCTCAGGTCATGATCCTGGGGTCCTGGGATCGAGCCCCGCATCGAGCTCCCTGCTCGGCGGGAAGCCTGCATCTCCCTCTCCCACTCCCCCTGCTTGTGTTCCCTCTCTCGCTATATCTCTCTCTGTCAAATAAATAAATAAAAATCTTAAAAAAAAAAGAATAGACATTGTAACTACTAAACTGAGATTATATTTGGGATCATAAGGAATCACAAGATTTTGTTTGCTTTTATTGCTTGTTTGATTTTTATCTTAGTGTGAGCAGAAAAGTCTCTAGATTGCTGGAATGTTCATCTAGGGGTAGAGAAAGGACTGTTCCTCTGTAAATATGCTTTTAAAGGTGGGGGTGAGGAGAGAGGGAGAAAGAGAGAAAGGGAAGAGGGGGAAGGGGGAAGGGGGAAAAGAAAAGCACATTGAAGCAAAGTTGGCTGGCTTTGTAACTACATTCATCTACCCATTGCAAAAGAGACCGCCAAATGTATATGAAGGCAAGGCTGCAAGAAGTCTCTGTGCTCTGACATGAAACATCTTATCCTGAGTTTTTTCTCAGCTATGTCAAGCACAGTAGCTAAACAAAGCTTGCCCGATGTTTTTTTCTATCTTAAACACCCTATTTATTCTGCATCTCTGGAGTCTCAATTGAAAAATAAATGGTACAATAAATAAATAAATAAATATATGTATTTTTCTGATCTGCAAAGTTATTTGAACAGAGTACCCTCCACAGTATACACTTTAAATCTGGTATAATAATGCACTTGGTGAATTGTCTTTTTAAAGACCACAGAATCTATAAAATATTTAAAATCTTCTAAATTACAAAAAAGATCCCTATTTGAGCCAAAATATTAGGGTATTGATCAAACAGTTTAAGCTCTATTCATATAAGTAATACTGTGCAGCAGTTAAGATTGAATAGAAGAGTTTTGGACGATGTGGTGGGGTGGCCGGGGTACGTTGATTGCTGAGAGAGTGGAAGTGGCTCCAAGGCCAGGTCGTGTGATGGATGAGAGCAGTGTTCCTGGACCTTTGCTGGCGGGGACCCACCCTGAGACTTACATTGGTAACACGGTGCACAGCTCCACAGCTCCACATCCCAAACACATACACACATACACACTTGCAGGAACAATTCTGTACAGCTCTGACTGTCACCTATTATTTCATATTTCTCCACTGAACAAGAGTTTTACAAAATCCCTACTATCTTGTCTCATCTCTTCCCTTTTAATGCCAGTCACAACACCTAAATCACGGTCATGGCAAGTTAGGATGCCTCAAAACCTGCAGCTGGAAAACCACTGATAGAGAAAGAGAAACGGGGAGCATGACCGAGCGCCCATCCGGGCAGGGAGCGCAGAATTCTAAGCCTTTGACATGACTTAAAAAACAGTTAGTTTGGCGAAACTCTGTTGTGCAGTTTTGACTTTATCCTCCTTTTATAGAGAGAGTAAGTGTGGCAGAGAAAGGTAAAACCCCTGGGACAGATGTGTGAGATAGGGGGGCAGTGGAGTGACAGCTGTCCTTGGGGACACATTTCATCCGCCTTTAACAAACACAGGTGAACAAATCTGGAGAGCTTGACCAAATGGAACAGGGCTTATCTCTTAGTGTAGAATATAGGGGGAGTTTCATTTTCTTCTTTCTGTTTATCTGCATTCCCAATTTTTTAAATCATTAAAACATTGCTTTGGTAACAAGGAGAAAGTTCATTGCATTTACCTCATTGACCTATTTCTGAACTTGATGACAATGTTGGGAAAATTCATCTTGTTCAACAAATCTTCACTCATCTAAATTTCTCTAAACATCCTTTTAAGTGACTGTGAGCAATTTATTTGAATTGTCGAGAGAGGTTTTACAAAATCATTTCTATGGTCACTGATGGGCCCTCTGACTTTCGAGAGCCCTTAATCAATACAAATCACTTGTCAAGCCCAGACCCTATTTGCTGATGAGTGGGGGAATTTGCATAAGCCCCATATTTCTAGCAGATTGATGTCATCATCATAAAAACGTGGAGGGCCTTTCTGTAGTCTCTAATGCTCACCTGCCCTTGCCTATTTCCCTGGGAAGTTCTAATGGAAACAGGATTGAAGGACAAGTACCATCCTTCGAGCGGCGGCTTACTCAGGACTGCTCCAGTGAGATCTTCCTCCTTCATCCAGGAGGACGTGAGACTGGACTCTCGCACATCTCGGGGCCCTGCAGCCCCCTTTCTGAGAAGCCCCGCGATGACCGCCCTTTGGTTATGGCCTCCCTTCCTGCGAGTCTGTCTGCAGCACGAGGGGGAGGGCAGGGGCTTGGGCCGTCTGGTCTCAGCTGTGTCCCCAGCCCCGGCTCCTCACCCGGCACCCGGGAGTGGCTCAGTGACCACACACTGAATGCAGAAGGATGTGTGAGTCACAACTGTATTTATGGATGAATGAGTAAATAAGTAACAGATAGGAAGGAAATTTTGAAAATTCCTTTTTTCCTCAGGCAAAGTCTACTCAAGGCCTTATTTTTTTTTTTTAAAGATTTTATTTATTTATTTGAGAGAGAGAAAGAGAGCAAGCACTAGGAGGGGGGAGGGGAAGGGCAGAGGGAGAGAGAGAAGCAGGCTCCCCACTGAGCAGGGAGCCCAACTTGGGGCTCGATCCCAGGGATCTGAGATCATGACCTGAGCCGAAGGCAGACGCTTAACCCACTGAGCCACCCAGGCACCCCTCAAGGTCTTATTTTGAACTGAATCCTAAAAAAAAATAAAGAGAGGTTTATCAAATTTGCCTTTAAGTACCACAGCAGTATATTAGAAAGCATATTCAAACTTGAATAAAAAAGACCATTTTTGACGTAAGAAATAAGGTAGGAAAGAACTTCCGACGTCAGTGGATAAAAAACATTCCAAGATGTGCGTACAGATTCTCAAACAGAGCACCTTGGCCCCTCAGGGATCTGTGGCCGTAGGATGGATTCCACAAGACTCAAAAATCTAACTTTCATTTACCTGTTGAAGCTGATTCCAAATGCAGTAAATCTTTTTCCCCCTCTTCTTCCTTACTTGGAGAACACCAAGTCAGGAAAGCATAGATTTTTTTGGTCTATATTCTGAATATTGGAGTAAGCGTAAGTATTTATACAAGGCACTGGGACTAATAAGTTGTGCCCCTCCATTTGGGGAAAAAGGAACGTGGCACCATTGAGTAATAAACTTAATTTAAAAACTAAAACTATTAAAATTATTAAAAAATTAATGTTATCAAAATTATACCTACATTAAATTTTACAAAGTCAGATGTGTTATTACACATGCTTATTAACCTAGCAGTGTTTAAGATCTTCCGTATGAACATTTTAAACTAATATATTGACTTTTGTGGCCAGATAGATGTTTCATAATTGTTAAAGATGAAATGTCATCCAGTTCCTAATATAAAATATCTTGATCTTATTGAGCAAGAACATATTTCACGGTAATTCAGGGTTTCGTTTGTCATGCTGCAGTGTGAAAATGTATCTAGGATTAATGGTGTGTTGGAGCCCCTCCAGCTCACAAGAGCCAAATGTGTGCGTGTCTCTTCCGGTGACCTCAAGCTGGTCACTTAGAATCAACCACGTTTAGAGTATTTACACCAGGCACATTGGCACATTCTATAAATCAAAACTTTCTTTTTGGAAAGCTAGTTAACGCACATTTACCAATACAGCGCTGAAAACAATAGAAAGATCTGTGACAGAATGGGTCTTGCAGGGTGGCGTACAATTACCCACCTTGTTTGTAACAAATCTTGTTTTGCATGCGTTTTATCTTAAGAAATGTATCTACTGAAGCACTAGACACAATAGAATCAGCAGTTAACCTAGCCCCTTGGATTGAAAATGTTGTCACATTTCTGCCTTGAGTCAGGCTTATCCCACCAGTGAAAAGATGAATTGTCATGTCTCTTTTAACAAATGTGGTTCTTTTGGCAAAGCTTTTAAAAAGTACGTCTTTTTTTAAAGTTATCATTTATAGTCATTTTGACATGAAAAGTGAGTGTGTGGTGATATATTTTCAAACCTTTCGAATACTTTTGAGCTCTGGCAAAGTAATTTTGTAATACAGCATGCGGAAATTCTCCTTGTTGGTATCACCTGGCACCCACATCTTTCCTTCCCTAAGGTCACGATTTCTTGGATCCATGTACCAACTGAGAAGTCTCGTGGACTTTAGCTATTGAAATAGCATATCTAGGGATGTCTGGGTGGCTCAGTTGGTTAAGCGTCTGCCTTCGGCTCAGGTCATGGTCCTAGAGTCCCGGGATGGAGCCCCACATCGGCTCCCTGCTCAGTGGGGAGCCTGCTTCTCCCTCTCCCACTCCCCCTGCTTGTGCTCTCGCTCTCTGACGAATAAATAGAATAAAATCTTTAAAAAAAAACAGAAATAGCATATCCAACCCTGATCATTGTGCATATATTAATTTTAGTAATCGTGTAGTCACATTAACTTATGAATTGTCATTTATTAATGAGTCCCAATGTCTAATGACTTTATGCATATAATTACTACATGTATTTATACATTAAAATCTAGCTACTTTTAATTACAATCTATCAAAATCTAACTGCTTCTAGAAAACTCAGAGTAACTCTGGAAAAAAGAACTATTTTCGAAACTCAGAATGCATGGTCATTTTATTTAGAGGAGAGGTATTGAACTGGAGTTCGAAGAGCTGAATAATATAGCAACCTGATTCTCAAAGGAATGTTTGCGTGGGACAGGTGGCTGTTTGCGCAGTGGAGACGTTCTCCATCACCCCAACCACAACCTCTGCAGGGGTCGAGGCGGAATTCTAACACCTGCACAATTCTCCTGTGAAGATATGTGTATTGGGGGCTTTTTCTTAGGAAGCTTTTTCTACTTTTTCACTGGTAATTGATCGTGGTATAACTTTTTCTTTCTCTCTTTCTTTCTTTTCTTTCTTTCTTTCTTCTTTCTTTTCTTTCTTTCTTCTTTCTTTTCTTTCTTTCTTCTTTCTTTCGTCTTTCTTCTTTCTTTCTTTTCTTTCTTTTCTTTCTTCTTTCTTTTTCTTTCTTTCTTCTTTCTTTCTCTTTTCTTTCTTCTTTCTTTTTTCTTTCTTCCTTTCTTTCTTTCTTCCTTCCTTCCTTCCTTCCTTTCTTTCTTTCTTTCTTTCTCTTTTCTTTCTTCTTTCTTTCTTTTCTTTCTTTCTTTCTTCTTTCTTTCTCTTTCTTTCCTTCTTTTCTTTCTTCTTTCTTCTTTCTTTCTTTCTTTTTCTTTCTTTCTTTCTTTCTTTTTCCTCTTTCTTTCTTTCTTTCTTTCTTTCTTTCTTTCTTTCTTTCTTTCTTTCTTTCTTTCTTTCTTTCATTTTATTTATTTACTTGAGAGAGAGCATGAGCCAGGGGGAGGAGGGGGAGAGGAAGAGGCAGAGGGAGAAGCAGACTCCCCACTGAGCAGGGAGCCCGACATGGGACTCAGTCCCAGGACCCCAAGATCATGACCCGAGCTGAAGGCAGACGCTCAACCAACTGAGCCACCCAGGCACCCTGACTGTGGTGTAATGTCTCTCTTAGGTTAAGTTTTTATCATTTAGATTTTATTAGGAAATCACCATAGAGATTCTCGTTTCCTTGCACAGAATTACAAATAGGTTCTTTAATTTTTTTTTTTTTTACATGCCTGTATCTCTCCTTCCTTCTGCCTTCTTTGGGTTTGTTTTATCATCTCTTTTGTATGTACGTATGTATGTATGTATGTATGTATGTATAGTTACACACAGTGTTACATTACTTTCAGGCATACAACATAGTGGTTTGACGCCTCTATACGTTATGCTGAGCTCCCCATAAGTGGAGCTACCCCCTGTCGACATGTGAGCCTATTACAATACCATCAATGGTATCCCTCCTTCTTGAACTGAATGCTTAAATCATATTTTAATAGAGATGCTCTTCCTTTATTAACAAAGGCTTTGAAGATCATGAATCTTTCTCGGACAACAGCTGTATGTAGGTGGGCAGTAATGACATGGTAGGGGGTTCGGCTCAGTTAAGGGATGGAGGGACTGTGTCATGAAGGAAGTGGTGTTGAGTTCGGGTTTTGGAGAACACGGCAGGGTGTGGGGTAGGGAGTGTTCCCAGCACACAGCAGAAGAGACCGAGTCCCTGGGGTGATGGCAGAGAAAGAGTGGGCCACTCCGGGAACTGAAGTGACTGGGGAGGCCTGAGTGGGAGCCAGGCCCCGGGGAAGGATGGGGAGGTGGGACTCTGAGGCAAAGGTGAGAGCTGGAAGATTAGGGGGCTAACTACCGGGGTGGTGCAGGCTGGAGGAGGCAGGAGCCTGGGGACGGTATGGAGACACAGAGAAGCAGATGGATTGAAGACCTATCTAGGAAAAAAAATCAGAAATAGTCCCTAGTGTTGCATTATTAATGGATGGGGTAAAGGAGACGGGGAAATACACACAAATCCCCTGTCTTACCCAAACGTACCAGAGGCTAGTTCCTCTGTCTGATTTCCAGTGTGGCACTCCCTTACCCCCTTATTCTTCCCAGGGCTCCCCGGATACCCCCGCCTAGAAGCCCCATCCTCTTCTATGCCCTAATTTACACCCAGTCCGGCACCAGTGTCCACATGTTCCCCCTTATCTGGAAAGCCTCACCCTCTGGTCGCCCACCCCAATCCTGGACAGGTGAGAAAGCATGTTTATATACATGGATGTGTTTTTCTCTTTTCTTCTCACAGCTTCTTTTTGTCTTGTGACCCTTTCCCCCACATGGTTAACGTATCTGTCACTTCATGGAAAGGATGTTCCAGCAGAGAATAGGCTATTGCCTTTCAAAAGCTTAGGCCTTAAAGGGTTCTCATGGTGGAGAACAGTGATCTCTAAGGAAGAGAGTACAAGTCAGACCCTGAGAAGAAAATATTAGCTTTCCTCGTATGAAGGGACTGACATTGATGAGCTCATGATCAGTCAGTGGGGTCACCTGAGGGAAGGGGGTCTGACAACCTCATTCTCTCACTCTATGTCTGCATTATCATTTCTGTGTTCCTGGTTTAGTGGTCATTTAAATTATATGTCTTAAATTTAACTGAATCAACCTTCAAAAAAAATGGACAGGTGGCTTTAAGAGATTTTTGGAAGAAGTTTTGATTCCAAAATAGTACTATAATATATGCACAGGACAGAAACAAAATACCAGAGCTGACACATCTTCTACTCCCAAAATGAGTTGTCAGCTACCTCATGAATTTAAAAACGATAATGTAATCCGACCTGGAAAAAAAAAAAAAAGCAGAACTATTTTGAAATTATTAAAACAATTAGAAATACAGATTTAAACCCACCACCATGAACAATAAACCTCACACAGAATATATATAATTTCTTTTTTTTTTTTTTATTCTTATGTTAATCCCCATACATTACATCATTAGTTCTAGATGAAGTGTTCCATGATTCATTGTTCGAGCACAACACCCAGTGCTCCATGCAGAACATGCCCTCCTCAATACCCACCACC
>NW_027730695.1:0-313 GCF_054177405.1 Leptonychotes weddellii | reverse complement strand
AGATCCTATGAAGACACTCAGAGCAAATGGTAGTTGTCATCACCAACTACTTCTCCCCCTTTCTAGAAGGTTCTTCCCCCAGTTCCTCACATGGCTATTCTGGCTCACTATGTCGGGACGCCACTGGAACGGCCACTCCCTCGAAACACCATCCCTGTGTGTCTGCCTGGTGTGAACGCACCTTCCCCCCTGGCCCGCGCGCTCCACCATGCACCCACCTCCTGTGCTCACTGCCCCCCGCCTGGGCAGGGGTGTCCTTCACCTGGTTGCTGGCCGCCCCAGAAAGCGGGGCCCAGCTGCCCTGGCTCAGCAC
>NW_027730694.1:0-313 GCF_054177405.1 Leptonychotes weddellii | reverse complement strand
GGATTGAGCCCCCTGTTGGGCTCCACGTTCAGCGAAGAGTTGGCTTGGGATTCTCTCTCCTTCTTCTTCTGCCCCTCCCCCCTGCTCGTGCTTGCTAAATAAATAAATAAATAAATAAATAAATAAAATCTTAAAAAAAGAAAATAGATGATTTTTTAAAAAAAGATTTTATTTATTTATTTGACAGAGAGAGACACAGCGAGAGAGGGAACACAAGCAGTGGGAGTAGGACAGGGAGAAGCAGGCTTCCCGCCGAGCAGGGAGCCCGATATGGGGCTTGATCCCAGGACCCTGGGATCATGACCTGAGCCGA
>NW_027730693.1:0-313 GCF_054177405.1 Leptonychotes weddellii | reverse complement strand
CTGGAAAAGTTCCGTGACGCAATTGGCAGGAATTTGGAAGCAGGGTGCATCATTAGGAAGGGGTGCTGATGTCTTTCTCCGCCCCCCCTCCCATTCTACCGCAGCTGATGCCAACTTCAGCTGCAACAAAACTTCAAATGCACTTCTCCAGGTTCAGTAGCTCCTCTTTCTAGTGGATGGCAAGGTGTAAACTCAGCTTTCAGTTACAGTCCCTTTTAGTTCCTGCTTCAGAGGTGTTGACCAGAAGTGTGGTTGCAGATTCAAGTGTGCTTAAATTTCCAGGAGTTCCTTCAGTTTTTGTTAATGCACTTCC
>NW_027730692.1:0-313 GCF_054177405.1 Leptonychotes weddellii | reverse complement strand
CAGCATTTTTTTTTCACTTCTTCCTCAAAGGAATTCAGAGAGGATGTTATCTTATTAGTTTCACCAACAAGACTGTAGCTCAGAAATCACAGAGGTTTCTATCGTGCCTCTTGCTTCTCCTCTAAGACAGGTATTTATGCTAGACAGACATGTGAGGTGGATCTAATGACAGTGGGCACACCCATTTCTTTCTTTTTTTAAATTTTTTTTATTTTTGATGTAGTGTTCCATGTTTCATTTTTTGCATATAATAGCCAGTGCTCCATTCAGTACGTGCCCTCCTTAATACCCATCACCAGGCTAACCCATCCCC
>NW_027730691.1:0-313 GCF_054177405.1 Leptonychotes weddellii | reverse complement strand
ATCTAAAACTAATGATGTAATGTATGGGGATTAACATAAGAATAAAAAAAAAAAAACATTAGGGATCATGTTTACAGTTATGGTTTGCTGGATAGGTAGTAAAATATTGTTTCGTCATATGCAAAGAAAGGCCTTTTAATGAGTGCACTTAAATTTTCCTTGGAAGTTTTATAGTTTGCTCTATAGCCATCTGGACTCAAAGTTTTAGTTCTTTTGAATTACTTGATCATTGCTTCTACTTCTAGCACCACAGGGGCAAGTAGGTTTTCTGGTTGAGCTCTTGAGAGCTGAAGAAAATCTGAATTAATCAAAA
>NW_027730690.1:0-313 GCF_054177405.1 Leptonychotes weddellii | reverse complement strand
ATGCAAGCTCATTGTCGAAAATCTGGAATATTCACAGAAGAACAATGGGGAAAATGAAAGTGTCACATCCCATTCCAGAGGATGACAGGCTGGCCTTTCTTGACATTCTGTGTTTTTGTTTTTTTTTTTTTTAAGATTTTATTTATTTATTTGACAGAGAGACACAGCGAGAGAGGGAACACAAGCAGGGGGATTGGGAGAGGGAGAAGCAGGCTTCCCGCAGAGCAGGGAGCCCGACGCGGGGCTCAATCCCAGGGCCCTGGGATCATGACCTGAGCCGAAGGCAGACGCTTAACAACTGAGCCACCCAGGC
>NW_027730689.1:0-313 GCF_054177405.1 Leptonychotes weddellii | reverse complement strand
GCAGCGGGGAGTCACGGGAGAGAAGGGGCAGCCTCCGCTCCTTGGGATCTCACTCAACCTCTTGAGAAAAGAAATAGCTTTAGCAACTCCGCCTGCCCCACTCCCCAGCTGCCAATGAGGAGACGATGGGGGTCCAGAATGTGGCCATAGAAGATGGGGGAAGATCACTGGAGAAGAGGAGGCCTTGAAGCTGAGTATTGCATGGGATGGTGAAGTCCCATGGAGACGATGAGGTCCAGAATGTGGCCATAGAAGATGGGGGAAGATCATTGGAGAAGAGGAGGCCTTGAAGCTGAGTATTGCATGGGATGGT
>NW_027730688.1:0-313 GCF_054177405.1 Leptonychotes weddellii | reverse complement strand
TACTGCATGGAGCACTGGGTGTTATACGAAAACAATGGATCGTGGATCACTACATCAAAAACTAATGATGTATGGTATGGTGACTAACATAACATAATAAAATTAAAAACTACAAAAAAAAAGATAATATTCTGTAACTTGGTCAAATTAAAATGGTGTAATAAAACCTAAGGACAGGTATTCTTATTTAAATGAGAGTGGTTTTTTGCATAACAACAGTATAGAGTCCTGTATAGGAGTAAACATATATGATTCTGATGGATAAGCTGAGATTGAAATTGAGAAATATAAAATAAATAGAATATAAGCTCTG
>NW_027730687.1:0-313 GCF_054177405.1 Leptonychotes weddellii | reverse complement strand
TGCCCTCAGGACCTGGAAAGGGTGAGAGGGCTGAGCGTGGAACCTTGGTGAAGGCTGGGAACCGACACTAATCAAGGCAACTGCCTCGGTGTGGATAAGCCCGGGACTCTCCATCTGCTCCATCCTGGAAACCAAGGTCGTGTCCCCCCGAAGCCCTCCCAGGTGGAGGGGTCACTCCACTGACCTCCATTCACAGTGAGTGTTTGAGATCAAGATAGGTAGACCATGCCCCTCTAGTGTCACTCCTTATTGCAGACAAACACCAGCCCCAAAGCGTCTCCCCATTTCTGGAATATTTTAGTTCCTACCTCCT
>NW_027730686.1:0-313 GCF_054177405.1 Leptonychotes weddellii | reverse complement strand
AGCAGCACCGACAGCTAGACAAACTGACCTTAGGAGCTTCCAGATGGGATGTCATGTGAACTACGCATCACCTATTTAATATCCTTGCCAAGAATGTGAAACAGAAATCATCTAAAGGAGAGGGAAATATCAGGCAAAGCCATATGTTGGACACGTTGGAAGCAAACAGGCCTAGGCTCTTGGCAAATGTTATTGTCATGGAAGATTTAAGTTGAGGGACTGTTTGGGACTAGAAGATACTAAAGAGACATGACAACTGAATGCAATGTATGATACTTGATTGAAATGTTGACCCTCAAAACGATATCATTGG
>NW_027730685.1:0-4991 GCF_054177405.1 Leptonychotes weddellii | reverse complement strand
TTCTTTCTTTCTTTCTTTCTTTCTTTCTTTCTTTCTTTCTTTCTTTCATTCTTTCTTTCTTTTTCTTTTGCCTCATAAGTTAACATTCACAAGTTACAGAGATCAGGAGGTGGGTATTTGAAGGGCTTTTTTTCCATCTACAAGTGGTATTAAACTTGATAAATGTAAGGATATGCAGTTACAGTTAAATTGAGTACTGTATCAAGTATCATAAGAGCATGGAAGTAAAAAACATTAATTCTGTGAATGACCAAGGAGAACTTCTTCAGTGCCCTGGAATTTGAAGGAGGAGTAGGCATTTGTAAGGTTGAGGGCATAGAGAAGGAACCTCAGCGTAGATAACTGTATGAATAAAAGCAAGGAGCTGTGAGTGTATGGTGTAAGCAAAGGAAAAACAAATGAATATACCTTAATCTCAGTTCATAAGCAAGAAGTGTTTATTGAGTCCCTGCCATGTTCAGCCTTTGGAGGATACAAAATAAATGAAGATATGATATTTGTAAAAATCTGTAAACTTAGAACATCCTTAGAACATCCAGGTAATTATATGTTAACCTTTGTAATATTTATTAGGAATTCAGGGATATAAAGGACTTACCAAGAAACAGCATTATTTGAGGGGATGAGATATCCAGCAAGAAAGGTGGGTGGAATTTGATTATGTGGAGAAGGTAGTTTATGCAGAGGGAAGAACATGGGTTAAAGCAGGATTGAGAACCGTGTGAGTGAGAGAAAATATGCTTATGATTGGAATCTCCTGAAGGATAACAGGCAACAAGATTAGATAAACTAAGATGTGGTCCTTCTATTGAAGAGTTTAAAGCACAGACAAGGTGGCGCTCCAAAGCCTTGCTCATGCTCAGATACCTTGGACCACATTCGCACTTGCATTTCTGCCATAGAGTTCAGTCTGTGCAGTTATTATAATGTATAAGCATGTCCTGGTTAAAGCAGAGAACAAATTTTGGCATATCATCAAAATTGTGAATTATCTGAGGGAAGAACTGGTTCATACTTTTTGATTTTTCACCAATTGGAAATAAGAAGTATTGTAGGAACCCATTGTTAAGATAGAGAAAGAGGAAGTGAGAGAGATTGACACAGAGATTAAAAGGGAGAGAGAAAGAAATTTTGTTGTTGACTAGTCTCTGGCATGACACAGAATGAACAGTGTGTGAGACCTGGTAGGAGAGTCATTTAAATGATTGCTCCAGATCACTGTCCCGTCATTTTGTCAGTGGTGATCTTTATTTAGATTCATAATGAGCTGAGAGAGACAGACTAAGGAGGAGTTAGCCTAGTGAGAGCTGATTTTCACCCTCGCCACACAGACACACACACACACACATGCTCCCACGTATTCTCCTTTGGCCTCTCTCATCTGGAGCAGAAGTGTAATGTTTTCAGCCTGTCTACTTTAGTAGAATTGATAAGATAATATTTACAAATTGCTCTGGGAACCATGGAAGTTGTTCTACTAATATAAAATATTTTCTAAATATGACATCTGATTTGAAAGGTTTGAAAAGCACCTAGATACACTTGTGGGGTTATTGTAAGCAAGTTATACAATTTCAGTACTCAGGGAACAAGAGGTAGAACTGTCTGCCTTGCTCCATATATTCTTTTTGTTGATTTTACAAATATTTCAGGATTGATTACAAAACAAGCAATGTGCAGGGATATGGCATTTAGTTTTGTTCTGCTTTCAATTATGGATGGAAGTAATTTACGACCCCTGTGCATTCATTCATTCATTTATTAAAATGTACACAATTTGTCCTGCCTGATGTTCTAAACACATTTTTCCCAAGAGCACACTGTGCTTCAGATACTGTATTAGCCGTGGGTATACACAGTTCAAAAGGCAGGATCTCTTCTCTTGAGATCACGATATAATGTGAAAATAGATGCGGAAACTCAGAAAGATTTGTGTAAACATAAGAACACAGTACAATAAGATAGTTAATGGAAGTCATTATTGGGAGTTTCAAATTACTTAGTTCTGCTCAGGGAGTGCGGGAAGGCCTCGGCAAGGAGGTAAGAGTAACTATTGAATAAAACAAACAAAAGACCCTCTTCCAAGAGAATGGAATAATAAGCACATTTCAGACTCAAGAATGAGTATGATAAGAGGCTCAGGTGCATAGAGTAGTAAGGCAGATCTGGAAATCTCTGTCTTTAATATGGTAGGTGGGTAGGATTGAAAGTGGAAGGGACATGAAGACAAAGGGCTTGCAGGAAATTGCACCTTGTTCACACGCCTAATAGGGAGCCACTGAAGCATGTTAAGCATTGGGGAATGATATAGTCACATTTGCATTCAAAAGTAATTGGCCAAACAAGATGAACAAGCATCAGTGAGATATGATACTCTATAAATATTAGTTAATGACAGTGTTAAAATCTTTCTGGAAAACATATTCTGTAGTATGATAATTAGAATTCTTAAATGCCTGCCATTGTCCTGATGCTGATTAGCTCCTCATTCAAGTATCACGTGTCAGTGGATGGGAATGAGTTTGAGAATCTTCCTTTTTTTTTCTACTTTCTTATTTTGGAGGTTTGGTCCCTCTGGGTCTCTAGCTATTGCTACTTTGTGTAGCTGTGCTATTACCCCTAATATGGTGACTCAAGAACCAGCAGTCTTAGGTCAGGACTCAGTGGGGCTCGAGAATAGTACTTAGAGGAGGAGAAACCAAGGGAAAATAATTACTATAATATAACATGTCCAGAGACGGAGCTTGACCTTTCAAACCCTATGAGCTGCAGCGGATGCTCCACTTACTGCCTGGAATAGTGAAGAAATACATCTCCCCTACCAGGCTAAATATCCTTTTTGAGAGAACCCCATTGAGGAAGAAAGTCAGATATTTACATCTGCTGCGTTAATGCAGGACACACAGTTGTTTGGAAATCCAGGATTGGATGTCAAGAAGAGAGAAAAATTATAATCTTAAGGGGATCTAACATGTATTCACAAGTACAAAATTGGTTAGCATAAAAGATATTAAAACTAAAATGTACTGGGCACCGGGGTAGTTCAGTCAGTTAAGTATCCACCTTCGGCTCAGGTCATGATCCCAGGGTCCTGGGATTGAGTCCTGTGTTGGGCTCCCTGCTCCGCGGGAAGCCTGCTTCTCCCTCTACCCCCTTCCCCCTGCTTGTTCTCTCTGTCTCACTCTTTCGCTCTCTCTCTGTCTTAAAAAAACAAAAAATATATATATATTTAAAAAAACTGAAATGGACTAAGAAAGAAGAAATGAAAAAATAAAGGAAGAAATGATAGGGGGTCTCTTTGAACAAAGCAAAGGACAAAATTTAAGAATAATCATGCAGTTTCTGTGACACCCCTGCCCAAGTACATTTCCTTATGACCCAAGGCCTATTTCATGGCATTCGTTGCAAGATTCAATTCCGTTTCTCCTACTATGCGAGCAAAGGCCAGTGTTCATATCAGTTTTCTGTTATATCCACTGAGCGCACCACAGTGTCAGGGAGATAGGTACTCAGTACATAACTAAAGTTACCATTTATGGAGGACATATTTATTGTATGGTATACTAGTGATTGTCAATTTTCACACACACAGTCACCTGGGAATTTGGATATAAGGTGGGTTTTGATTCACTGATGTTGGGATGTCCATGCTGCAAGTCACACTTTGAGAAGCAAGAAGTTAGACACTTATGAATGAATATCTGAGATCCAAGAAGCTTAGTGCGTTGTCCATTCACCTCAGCAGTCAGGAGGAGACCCTGGACACTAACCCAGACCAGGCCGACCTCGAATTCTCAAGCATGGTATTTGCTTTCCTAAACCGCAGTCCTCATTGCATTTGGCCACAGGACTCCCCATCTCCCTCCCAAACCATGCTTGTCTTTCTGGGCTCCTGATAATCCTGCAACAGTATTATGCGTTGCATACCCCAAATCACAAGTGACACGGAGTATTGCAAAGAAGTGGTGGTTGCCTTCTTAGAGTACACTATAGGAAGACTTCTACTTCTTTAGACCCAAACTAAAGAAATGAAGTAGCTCCACCAGTCATAAATGGGGTCCTCACACTTGGATAAAAAGTGCAGTCTCTTTGCCCATCTCAGCAGTGATTGTCTCAGCTACAGCCCCCAGAAGTGGGATTAAAGAGAGACAGTGATAAGAGGTCAGAGGTGAAGGTGAAAAAATGCACAGGGCTGATTACCTTCAAATATAGAGCTTTTAATGGATGCCAGTTATGCTCTGATCTCTGCAAGATTAGTAAAGAACACTGGAAGAAAATATGACAATTTAATCTTACCAGAAGTCTCTCTTCTTGAAGCAGTCTGTGTGACTGTATGTACATGTATGTGTGTGTGTGTGTGTGTGTGCACCTCCTCTTAGAACATGGCTGTAATAATGTACCCTATGGCTTCCAGGCTTCAACCGGGTGGGTTTTACAGGAAAGGATAGGCAGGGTTTCATTTTCCCCAGCTGTAAAGATGCAAAAATTTTAAATTAAAAATAACCTTTCAGCTGATTCCTTGCATAATTGCTATCTTGTTTTGCTAATACTGTGGCTGAATTATAACTTGCTGAAGCCTTGGGGATTTGCATGCTGGTTTATCCCCTGAATTTGCATTGACATGGTTTTCAGTCAAGTGTGTAACTAAATCTTGTGGCCATGAGCAAGCTAGGCTGGCAGTATTTGCATTGAAAATCAGTAGGAGATTTGGGGAAGAAGGACTGTGTGCAGCCTCCCTAAGTAGATTCAATGATGAAAATTTGGGGTCTCTCAAAACGCTGTTCACTTCCATTAAGTGGCAGCAGCTGCTGAGACCTTACTTGTACTTTCATCAAAAGACCAAAGCATGAGCAGGACATGTGGGGAAAATGTACAGACAGCTATCACACACAGTATGACACATATTTGGGAAATGGCCATTTGCCAGAATTTTAAATGGACTTTGGGGGAGGAAATTTGGGGAAATTCTTGCTGAAAATCATTTTTCTGAT
>NW_027730684.1:0-313 GCF_054177405.1 Leptonychotes weddellii | reverse complement strand
TGTAGCACCCCAAATGTCCTATTAATGCCTTTCTGCCTGGCAGACGGGACGCCCCAGTCCGGGCCGCTGTCCTGGTGCCCTTGGCTCTGGGTCCCCACGCCACAGGAGCTGCCTCCTGGGGCTGTGAGCGTTCTCGTCCAGCACCGTCTTGCTGGCTTGGGGGTTCGTGTGCTGATGGAGCTCCTTCCTTCCCCAGATAAGTGGGAGCACTGCTGTGTACCGGCCAGGGAGAGCGCAGTGAACCCCCAGCCTGGATGCAGCCCAAGCGGAGGGGACCAGGGGCGGTTCTGTTGCTGCCCACGTCCCTGACCTG
>NW_027730683.1:0-313 GCF_054177405.1 Leptonychotes weddellii | reverse complement strand
TGTTTGTATTAGTCAAGTTTATCTTGGTGCAAATTTTACTTTGATAAATAGTAACATGTCATACACGCTGTTCCACCCCTTGATTATTTACGCTTAATACATCTTGAAGATAGTTTGGGGCGCCTGGGTGGCTCAGTTGGTTAAGCGACTGCCTTCGGCTCAGGTCATGATCCTGGAGTCCCGGGATCGAGTCCCGCATCAGGCTCTCTGCTCGGCAGGGAGTCTGCTTCTCCCTCTGACCCTCCTCCCTCTCATGCTCTCTGTC
This sequence comes from Leptonychotes weddellii, assembly GCF_054177405.1. Lineage (NCBI taxonomy): Eukaryota > Metazoa > Chordata > Mammalia > Carnivora > Phocidae > Leptonychotes > Leptonychotes weddellii. The sequence continues at coordinate 48 of NW_027730683.1, read as the reverse complement.
TCTCATTCTCTCTCTCAAATAAATAAATAAAATCTTTAAAAAAAAAAA
>NW_027730682.1:0-313 GCF_054177405.1 Leptonychotes weddellii | reverse complement strand
ATCCAGGGACTCCAGGATCATGACCTGAGCCGAAGGCAGTCGCTTAACCAACTGAGCCACCCAGGCGCCCCGAAAGTGAGAATCTTAAGCAGGCTCCACACCCAGCGTGGAGCTGGACATGGGGCTTGATCTCACGACCCTGAGATCATGACCTGAGCCGAAATCAAGGGTTGGACACTAAACCAACTGAGCCGCCCAGGCGTCCCCCCACAAAATTTTTAAATGAGTTGTACATGGGAAAATACCAACAGCCTGAACTGAAAGGGACTGAGAAATATTTCACACTGCTAGTCAGCTCCAGCATGTGCCACCG
>NW_027730681.1:0-313 GCF_054177405.1 Leptonychotes weddellii | reverse complement strand
ACTCTTCCCAGATATAAAGACTTATTACAAACTATAGTTATAATTTTAAACTAGGGTGATATTGGTTCAAAGCCTGACAAATAGGATAATAAAACAATGGTAAAGTTCAAAAACAGATTCACACACATTGTGGGGTTTTGATTTGTGACAAATATGGTAATGCAGCCTGGAAAAGATTACTTTTAAATAAATGGTGTTGAATCAGTTGGCTACCCATTTGGGAAAAAAATTAATCTTGACCCCTTATTCACACCATACATGAAAAAATCAAATTTGGGTGTATTTAGTTTTCCAAATTATACTGATAAGTCAA
>NW_027730680.1:0-313 GCF_054177405.1 Leptonychotes weddellii | reverse complement strand
CACTCCCACTGACCATGTAGATGGCCCATCTGTGAGAAATCTGGCTGACTGTGTAGATGCCCCGTCTGTGAGCAGTCTAGCTGACCGTTAGCCACCCTGACCAGAAGCAGCCTGGCCACAGGATGACCGGCCGTGTCTTCCGCAGCTGTGAACAACTTTCCCGCAGGAGCCGTGAGAAGGTCCTGGATGTTCTCGTGCCGCAGGGCCAGAGCAGGGGTGCATCCTGCAGTCCTTCCCATGCACTATTTGGCAACACTGTGGTTTGCTGGTTTCCACGTGAGTCAACATCCCTGTACTTCACTCTTTTGGGTTA
>NW_027730679.1:0-313 GCF_054177405.1 Leptonychotes weddellii | reverse complement strand
ATGCCCTGTGACGTATAAAAGTTAAAAACAAAAGAATATAGACATACTTTGTTTCAGCAAACACTCAATGTTTGGACAAAAACAAATCATTTGAGGCACATCATTGTCAATTATAAAAAACAAAACAAAACAAAACAAAGCAAAACAAAAACGGTTGTGACAGGGATAGAACCTAAATTACTCAGTTCCACTCTTTACACAGCAGCTGAATAATCTATTTTCAGTCTGGTATATTTATAACACATTGTCACCTTCAAAATAATGGAAATTATCTATGAACCACTCTTCTACCTTGACAGACACATAAAATCAA
>NW_027730678.1:0-313 GCF_054177405.1 Leptonychotes weddellii | reverse complement strand
TGACTCAGTCTTGGTATGCTTTATTGTATTTTTCTAGGAATTTATCTATTCCCTCTGAGTTGTCCAATTTGTTGGCACATAATTGCTCATAATAGTCCTTTATGATCTTTTTTATTTCTGTAGCACTGGTTATAATGTCTCCTTCATTTATGATTTTGAGTCTTCTTTCTTTTTTTCTTGGTTAGGCTGGGTAAGGATTTTCAATTTGGTTTATCTTTTCAAAAAACAACTCTTACTTTCATTGATTTTTCTATCTTTTTCTCTGCTTCATTTTTTTCTGCTCTAATCTTTATTTCCTTCTTTCTGTTAACTT
>NW_027730677.1:0-313 GCF_054177405.1 Leptonychotes weddellii | reverse complement strand
CAGCCGCTTAACGACTGAGCCACCCAGGCGCCCCTTTAACCATTTTTTTTAAGTGAACAGTTCAATGGCATTAATTACATTCACTACATTGTGCTAACATGACCTCTATTTTCAGAATTTTTTTATGACTCCAGACAGAAACTCTATAATCATTAAGCAATAACTCCCCACTCCCTCTTTCCTCAGCCACCAATAATATGTGATCTACTTTCTGTCTATGAATTTGCCTATTCAAGGTACTCCATATGGGTGGAATAATACAATATTTGTCCTTCTGTGTCTGGTGTATTTCACTGAGCATAATACCCTGAGT
>NW_027730676.1:0-313 GCF_054177405.1 Leptonychotes weddellii | reverse complement strand
GCAGCGGGGAGTCACGGGAGAGAAGGGGCAGCCTCCGCTCCTTGGGATCTCACTCAACCTCTTGAGAAAAGAAATAGCTTTAGCAACTCTGCCTGCCCCACTCCCCAGCTGCCGATGAGGAGACGATGGGGGTCCAGAATGTGGCCATAGAAGATGGGGGAAGATCACTGGAGAAGAGGAGGCCTTGAAGCTGAGTATTGCATGGGATGGTGAAGTCCCATGGAGACGATGAGGTCCAGAATGTGGCCATAGAAGATGGGGGAAGATCATTGGAGAAGAGGAGGCCTTGAAGCTGAGTATTGCATGGGATGGT
>NW_027730675.1:0-4991 GCF_054177405.1 Leptonychotes weddellii | reverse complement strand
GCCACCCCATCGCTCCCACCCCCCACCACTCCAGAAACCCTCAGTTTGTTTCCTGAGATTAAGAAATCCTCATATCAGTGAGATCAAATGATACTTGTCTTTCTCTGATTGACTTATTTCACTTAGCATAATACCCTCTAGTTCCATCCACGTCACTGCAAATGGCAAGATCCCATTCCTTTTGATGGCTGCATAATATTCCATTGTGTATATATATATATATATATATAGCACATCTTCTTTATCTATTCATCCATTGATGGACATCTTGGCTCTTTCCATAGTTTGGCTATTGTGGACATTGCTGCTATAAACATTGGGGTGTATGTACCCCTTCGGATCACTACATTTATATCTTTGAGGTAAATACCCAGTAGTGCAATTGCTGGGTCATAGGGTAGCTCTATTTTCAACTTTTTGAGGAACCTCCATACTGTTTTCCAGAGTGGCTGCACCAGCTTGCGTTCCCACCAACAGTGTAGGAGGGTTCCCCTTTCTTCGCATCCTCACCAACATCTGTCATTTCCTGACTTGTTAATTTTAGCCATTCTGACTGGTGTGAGGTGGTATCTCATTGAGGTTTTGATTTGGATTTCCCTGATGCTGAGTGATGTTGAGCACTTTTTCATGGGAGGCACACCAATTTAAAATGGACAATGAGCTGGCAACAGAGCTCAGTGTGGCTCTCTGAAGATGGCAAAGCCGGTGATCCAGGGCAGAGGAGAACAAGAGAGAAGATCCCACTCTCCATGCAGAAGGACTAGGCAGTGGGCTGCATGGTCCATTACAGTATATATTAGTTTCCTGTGGCTACTGTAACAAATAACCACAAACTTCAACAGAAATTTATTTTTTGCAGTTCTAGAGGCCAGAATTTCAAAATCCAGGTGCCAGTCAGCAGGGCTATACTCCCTCCAGAGGCTCTAGGGGTGAATACTTCCTTGCCCCTTCTGGCTTCTGGTGGCTTCGGTATTCCTTAGCTCATGGCCACATCATAAACTCTGCCTGTCTTCACACAGCTTTCTCCTCTGTGTCTATGCCTTCTCCTCTTTCATCTCTTATAAAGACAGTTTCATTGGATTTAGGGTCCACCCAGATAATCCAGAACGATTTCATCTCCAGATCCTAATTTAGTTATATCTATAAAGATATTTTTCCAAATAAGTTCACATTCGCAGATTCTAGGAGTTAGGGTATAGACATACATTTTGGGAGTCCACCATTCAACCCACTATAATAGTGTTTACAAGAAGTGGTATCCTCTCTTTTTCTTTTCCTGATTGTAAAGTTAATAGCTGTTCATTACCAAAAGTATAGAAAATATTTAAAAAGGCACAAAAATAAAACCCTTCTTTATTTCTACAGCCCAGAGATAGCCAGTGTTAACAATTTGAGAAATTATATTCCAGACTTCTATGAATGTATGTACATATTTTACTAGGCCCCTACTGTACTTATGATTGCATGATTTGCTTTTTTCCTAATTACTGATATGTTGTGAACGTGATCCCATGTCATCAAATCTCTTTTTACAACAAAATTTTTATCAGCTGCATAACATGCCATCACGTGACTATATCATAGTTTAACCAGTTCTGTACTGTTTGACATTCAGGCTGTTCCTAATTTTTCAGTGTTATAAGTAACACTAAGATGAGAACATGCATGACAGGATATTTATAAGAAAACTTGGGTTGTATGATACAAAAGGATATTGATTATGTATACCATACACTGAGTTTTTAGAGTAAAGTGTGCACTGGACTGTGCTCAGTCAAGTCAGAGTTAGGCCAAGGATTTGGCCTGGAGCTGGGAAGCAATCTATTCCTCTTTCTCAAAACAATGCCTAGGTGTTCAGCTTCATCTCCTGCCACTCCCTACCTCATGGTGGTTTTTTTTGTTGTTGTTTTTTAAATTGTTAGTTAATGTACAGTGCAATATTGGTTTCTGGAGTAGAATTCAGTGATTCATCACTTACATACAATACCCAGTGCTCATCACAAGTGCCCTCAATCCCCATCCCCCATCTAGCCCAACCTCCACCCACCTCCCTCCATTAACCCTCAGTTTGTTCTCTATCTTAAGAGTCACTTACGGCTTGTTTGCCTCTCTCCTTTTTTTCTTTTTCCCCTTCCCATACGTTCACCTCTTTTGTTTCTTAAATTCCACATATGAGTGAGATCATGTGGTAATTGTCTCTCTGACATATTTCACTTAGTATAATACACTCTAGCTCCATCCATGTCGTTGCAAATGGCAAGATTTCATTCTTTTTTTAAAACATTTATTTATTTGAGAGAGAGAGCATGTGAGCAGAGGGAGGGGTAAGGGAGAGGGAGAGAATCTCAAGCAGACTCCCCACTGAGCATGGAGCCTGATGCAGGGCTTGATCTCATGACCCTGAGATCATGACTTGAGCCAAAATTAAGAGTTGGATGCTTAACCAACTGAGCCACCCAGCACCCTTAGATTTCATGCTTTTTGATGGCTGAATAATATTCCATTATATATATACCCCACCTCTTCTTTATCCATTCATCAGTCAATGAACATTTGGATTCTCTCCATAGTTTGGTTATTGTTGATATTGTTGTTATAAACATCGGGGTGCATGTACCCCTTCAAATCTGTATTTTTGTGTCCTTTGGGTAAATTCCTAGTAGTGCAATTGCTGGGTTGTAGCGTAGTTCTATTTTTACCTTTTTGAGGAACCTCCATACTGTTCTCCAGAGTGGCTGCACCAGTTTGCATTCCCACCAACAGTGCAAGAGGGTTCCCCTTTCTCCACATCCTCATCAACACATGTTGTTTGTTGTGTTGTTAACTTTACCCATTCTGACCAGTGTGAGGTGGTATCTCATTGAGGTTTTGATTTGTATTTCCCTGATGATGAGTGATGTTGAGCATCTTTTCATATGTCTGTAAGCCATCTGGATGTCTTCTGTGGAAAAATGTCTATTCATGTCTTCTGCCTATTTCTTAACTGGATTATTTGTCTTTTGGGTGTTGAGTTGGTAAGTTCTTTATAGATTTTGGATACCACCCCTTCATCAGATATGTCATTTGCAAATATCTTCTCCCATTCCATAGTTTGCCTTTTAGTTTTGTTGATTGTTTCCTTCTCTGTGCAGAAGTTTTTATCTTGATGAAGTCCCAACAGTTAATTTCTGTTTTTGTTTCCATTGCCTCCAGAGACTTAACTAGTAAGAGTTTGCTTTGGCTGAGGTCAAAGAGGTTGCTGCCTATGTTCTCATCTAGGATTTTGATGGGGTTTCCTGTGTCACATTTAGGTCTTTCATCCATTTTAAATTTATTTTTGTGTATGGTGTAAGAAAGTGGTCCAGGTTCATTCTTCTGCATGTGGCTGTCCAGTTTTTCCAACACCATTTGTTGAAGAGACTGTCTTTTTTCCATTCGATATTCTTTCTTGCTTTGTCAAAGATTAGTTGACACAGAGTTGTAGGTGGTTTTTATTTTCAAGGGCAGGGGGTAACACAACCATTGCCTCTTTTTAAATATTGTTAATATTTTATTAATGTTTAGCATCTTATCTAGCCAAGCAAACCTTCCAAGTGAAGTAGAAATACTGCTTTTTAAGCTCCATAATAAAGCCTGAAATGAATAGAAAACTAGAACTAGAAAAATCTATCATGATTTTTCTCTTTCTATATTTGAGCTGAGAAATATTTGTATCTAGACTAGAATAAATGGAGGGTAAGGGAAGGGCCATAGGTAAAATGAGTAAATACTGAGTTGTTTGGAAAGCCATTCAGACTCCTGAATAACTAGAAAAGATAGCCCTCAGACTGATGTGAAAGGCAACCCTTATGTTTGAATTATAACAAAGTCAATGCAAACCTATTTCAGAGTCTCATGTAATAAGGAACACAAAGAGCCTCCAGACTGTTCATTAAGGAAAATTAGTATTTGCTGAGGAAGTCCATTCTTGTGCACAGTCAGCTTAGTTTATGAAGTGACATAAGAACTACTAAGTTCCAGGGGTGCCTGGGTGGCTCAGTCATTAAGCGTCTGCCTTTGGCTCAGGTCATGGTCCCAGGGTCCTGGGATTGAGCTCTGCATTGGGCTCCCTGCTCTGCGGGAAGCCTGCTTCTCCCTCTCCCACTCCCCCTGCTTGTGTTCCCTCTCTCACTGTGTCTCTCTCTGTCAAATAAATAAATAAAATCTTAAAAAAAAGGAATGACTAAGTTTCATTCTACTCATATTTATGATTTCTAGGATTACTGCCATAGAATTTTGGCCCACAAATTGAGTGCTCTTTCTGGTTTGGCATTCTGCATTTTTAAAGTGAGAAACTACTTAAAAAATAAGTAAAAGGTCAATCTCAATGTTATCTCTGCATCTGAGTGGCACAAGTGGACAAATCTGATGATGAAATCACAGAAGTAACAATGATATACTAGTATACACAAATTCAAAAACTATGTTGAGGATTTGGAAGGAAAGATGGCAGAGGAGTAGGGGACCCTATTCCAACTGGTCCCCGGAACTGAGCTGGATATCTACCAGACCACTATGAGCACCCACGAAACCAGCCTGAGATGTAAGAAGATCTGGATGTCTACAAACAGAATATCACAGGCAGTTGGTTTTGAGGTACGAAGCAGGGAGCCCTGATTCTGTGGGCAGATATCGGAGGATAAATGGCAGCAGGAGGGTGCCTGGCCGTGGGGATCCTACACCGCCGGTGAGTGACAGCCTCGCGCACTGGGGACAGGCACACACTTGCAGACCGGTAGCGGCAGGGAAAGGACTTTAGGGCAGCCCCCGGGGTGGAAACCCGGAGCGGCGGGGTCACACGGCACGAACTGGGAGCGGCTGGCGGTTTTAGAAGCACAAAGGGCAGAGACGTGCCCCGACCTGGAGGCAGAACTGGGAGCGCTGTGGAGGGGTGCACAACCCAGGACGCTGCAGTTTATAGCAGCACGGACAGAAACGGAGACGGTGTGGCCTGGAGAGCTCACTGAAGAACA
>NW_027730674.1:0-313 GCF_054177405.1 Leptonychotes weddellii | reverse complement strand
ACTCTTCCCAGATATAAAGACTTATTACAAACTATAGTTATAATTTTAAACTAGGGTGATATTGGTTCAAAGCCTGACAAATAGGATAATAAAACAATGGTAAAGTTCAAAAATAGATTCACACACATTGTGGGGTTTTGATTTGTGACAAATATGGTAATGCAGCCTGGAAAAGATTACTTTTAAATAAATGGTGTTGAATCAGTTGGCTACCCATTTGGGAAAAAAATTAATCTTGACCCCTTATTCACACCATACATGAAAAAATCAAATTTGGGTGTATTTAGTTTTCCAAATTATACTGATAAGTCAA
>NW_027730673.1:0-313 GCF_054177405.1 Leptonychotes weddellii | reverse complement strand
AATCAAAAGAAGAAAGTGGGAAGTAGTAGGAACTCACCACTATTAATATTTTGATGAGCATGCTTCAGTATATCTATGTATACAAGTAAGAGTTGTATAGAATTTTACAAACTTAGCACCTAATGCATACTATTTTCTTTTCTTTTTTTTTTTTTTTAAGATTTTATTTATTTATTTGAGACAGAGAGAATGAGAGACAGAGAGCATGAGAGGGAGGAGGGTCAGAGGGAGAAGCAGACTCCCCGCCGAGCAGGGAGCCCGATGCGGGACTCGATCCCGGGACTCCAGGATCATGACCTGAGCCGAAGGCAGT
>NW_027730672.1:0-313 GCF_054177405.1 Leptonychotes weddellii | reverse complement strand
ATCCAGGGACTCCAGGATCATGACCTGAGCCGAAGGCAGTCGCTTAACCAACTGAGCCACCCAGGCGCCCCGAAAGTGAGAATCTTAAGCAGGCTCCACACCCAGCGTGGAGCCGGACATGGGGCTTGATCTCACGACCCTGAGATCATGACCTGAGCCGAAATCAAGGGTTGGACACTAAACCAACTGAGCCGCCCAGGCGTCCCCCCACAAAATTTTTAAATGAGTTGTACATGGGAAAATACCAACAGCCTGAACTGAAAGGGACTGAGAAATATTTCACACTGCTAGTCAGCTCCAGCATGTGCCACCG
>NW_027730671.1:0-313 GCF_054177405.1 Leptonychotes weddellii | reverse complement strand
GAGTCCCGCATCGGGCTCCCTGCTCGGCGGGGAGTCTGCTTCTCCTTCTGACCCTCCCCCCTCTCATGTGCTCTCTCTCATTCTCTCTCTCTCAAATAAATAAATAAAATCTTTAAAAAAAAAAAAAAGAAAAGCAGTAGGCAGAGAAAATAAAACTTGTACTTCTCCTCCGTCACTCTAGAAATAATTTATTTCTTCAACATTTCTGCATATAAAAAATTATGCTATCTATGAGACCCAAAATGAAAAGACCAGAGAACCTTGATGCCCAATTTTGATGGAAGACAAAACCACAGCCTACTCAGAAATAACT
>NW_027730670.1:0-313 GCF_054177405.1 Leptonychotes weddellii | reverse complement strand
CCAGCCTGGAGGGCCAGCCACTTCTTCAGCATGCCTTTTATGGCAACAACCAGGAGAGGAAGCCCAACCACGCAAATACGTTTTAAGCCTCTTCTTGCATCACATCTGCTAATATCTCCTTGGCCAAGTAAATTACCAAGTCAAACCCGATGTCAAGGAGAAGGGAGAGATGGTTTCCCATGGAGGGAGAATGAGAAAGTGAATATTTACTTAACAATCAACCAACTTAATCAACCAATGAACACAATCCACTCTTTGGTTCTCAAATAGTTTCTGTCTTCCCACATGCAGAATATGTTCATCCCATTACACT
>NW_027730669.1:0-313 GCF_054177405.1 Leptonychotes weddellii | reverse complement strand
AGACGGTCCAGGATCAAGCTCCGGGGAACTCCAACCCTTAAAGGTCAGAAAGAAGAGATAGTCCAAAGAGAGTGAGAAAAAAACAGCCAGAGAGAAAAGAGGAAAACCGTAAGAAAAAGGTGCTATGAAAACTGAGGGAACAGTGTTATAAATGCTGATTAGTAGTAGTTGAAAGAGTACAGGTATACCTTGTTTTATTGTGCTTCACTTTACTGAGCTTCACAGATACTGTGTTTTTTACAAATAAGGTTTGCAGCAACCCTGAGTTGAGCAAGTCTTTTGGCACCATTTCTCCAAAAGCATTTACTCACTT
>NW_027730668.1:0-313 GCF_054177405.1 Leptonychotes weddellii | reverse complement strand
TTTTAAAGATATACTGTTAATTCATACATCCATTGAATTGAGCCTTAACAGAATAATCATCTTAGTTTAGGTTTCTGCTTTTAATGTACGTTTGGAAAAATAGGAGTGAATCAGGAAAAAAAAATCAAGAAGAAGAAGGAGGAGAAGGAAAAGAAATCCTAGAGACTTAAGAGAAGGGACTTATTTGTAGAGACCTAAGGAATCAGGGTCATTTAGTTTAGACAGATAAGTACAAGATGGTATTTCATTGCCTACAAGCATATATAAATGGAAACCCAAAGCAAAACAATGCCAGGCCTCAATTATTGTAAGA
>NW_027730667.1:0-313 GCF_054177405.1 Leptonychotes weddellii | reverse complement strand
TCATGTCACAAACAGCAAAATGGCCCAGAGGAGGATAGTCAGAGAAGCTCTCAACACACATAGGCTTGCCAGGAACCATATCAACAATGGCAGCATCACCAGATTTCAAGAACTTGAGACCATCTTCCAGCTTTTTTCCAGAAGGACGATCTATCTTCTCCTTCAGCTCAGCAAACTTGAAGCAATGTGAGCTGTGTGATAATCCAGCACAGGGGCATATCCAGCACTGATTTGGCCTGGATGGTTCAGGATAATCACCTGAGCCATGAAGCCAGCTGCTTCCATTGGTGGGTCATTTTTGCTGTCACCAGCC
>NW_027730666.1:0-313 GCF_054177405.1 Leptonychotes weddellii | reverse complement strand
ATAATCGGGGCACCTGAGTGGCTCAGGCAGTTGAGCATCTGACTCCAGATTTCAGTTCAGGTCATGATCTTGGGGTAGTGAGATCGAGCCCCACATTGGGCTCCAAGTTAAGCTTGGAGTGCGCTTAAGATTCTCTCTCTCCCCCTTTTGTCCCTTGCCCCCTGCTCACATGTGCGCTCTCTGTTAAAAAAAAAAAAAAAGAAAAAGGAATGCCTCATAATCATCTTAAGCCTTGGCTTTCTCATCTATAAAGTGGAAATGAATCTAAGCAGAAAAAATGTACTTTAAGGCAGGCCTGGGATGGCTGGGTGCC
>NW_027730665.1:0-313 GCF_054177405.1 Leptonychotes weddellii | reverse complement strand
TCTTGCCAGTGTCCTCAGCTCTGTATTTCTATTTGTTTGTTAGAGAAGCAGTGTCCTGAAGACTTCAGACCCTTGCTCTCACACTGATTGTTTGATCTTGGCCAAGTTGCTTAACCAATCAGTTCCTCCAAATGCAGATGATACCATTATCTCCTAGGTTTTTTTTTTTTTTTTAATAGGCTCAAAGGAGTTATAATATTTAAAGTACTTAGCAAAGTGCCTGGCACTTAGTAAGTGCTATGCAAATGTTAGATTTTTTTAAAATCACTTTTCCCCTGCATTTTTCATAGGCATATTAATACATATTTCATGT
>NW_027730664.1:0-4992 GCF_054177405.1 Leptonychotes weddellii | reverse complement strand
AAAAAAAAAAAAAAAGATTTTATTTATTTATTTGACAAAGACATAGCAAGAGAGGGAACACAAGCAGGGGGAGCAGGAGAGGGAGAAGCAGGCTTCCCGCTGAGCAGGGAGCCCGATGTGGGGCTCGATCCCAGGACCCTGGGACCATGACCTGAGCCGAAGGCAGATGCTTAATGACTGAGCCACCCAGGCACCTCCAATCTACAGATTTAATGTGATCTCTATCAAAATACCAGCAGCATTTTTCACAGAACTAGAACAAATAATCCTAAAATTTGTATGGAACCACAAATTACCCCAAATAGCCAAAGCAATCTTGAAAAAGAAGAACAAAACTGGAGGTATCACAATACCAGATTTCAGGACATACTACAGAGCCATAGTAATCAAAACAGTGTGGTATTAGCATAAAAAGAGACACATAGATCAACAGAACAGAATAGAGAGTCCAGAAATAAACCCACAATTACACGGTCAATTATTCTAGGACAAAAGAGGAAAAAATATGCAATAGGAAGAAGTCTCTTCAACAAATGGTTTTGGGAAAACTGGACAGCTACATACAAAAGAATGAAACTGGACCACTTTCTTGCACCATACACAAAAATACACTCAGAATGGATGAAGGACCTAAATGTGAGACCTGAAACCATAAATATCCTATAAAAGAACACAGGTAATAATTTCTCTGATATTGGCTATAGCAACACTTTACTAGATATGTCTTCTGAGACAAGGGAAACAAAAGCAAAAATAAACTATTAGGACTACATCAAAATAAAAAACTTCTGCATAGCAAAGGAAATAATCAACAAAACTAAAAGGCAACCTAGTGAATGGGAAAAGATAGTTACAAATGACTTATGTGATAAAAGGTTAATATCCAAAATATATTTAAAAAAACTTATACAATACCAAAAAACCCAAATAATCCAATTAAAAATGGGCTGAAAACATGAACAGATATTTCTCCAAAGAAGACATCCAGATGGCCAAGAGACATATGAAAAGATGTTTAACATCACTCATCATCAGGGAAATGCAAATCAAAACCACAATGAGGGGCGCCTGGGTGGCTCAGTCAGTTAAGCATCTGCCTTCAGCTCAAGTCATGATCCCAGGGTCCTGGGATCAAGCCCTGCATCAGGCTCCCTGCTCAGCGGGGAGTCTGCTTCTCCCTCTGTCCCTCCCCCTGCTTGTGCTCCCTCTGTCTCTCTCTCAAGTAAATAAAATCTTTAAAAAAAAACCACAATGAGATATCACCTTATGCCTATCAGAATGGCTAAAATAACAAACACAAGAAACAACAAGTGCTGGCAAGGATATGGAGAAAAATGAATCTTGTGCACTACTGGTGGGAATGTGAAGCAGTGCAGCCACTGTGGAAAACAGTATGCAGATTCCTCAAAAAATTAAAAATAGAATTACCATAAGATCCAGTAATTCCACTACTGGGTGTTTACCCAAAGAATAGGAAAACAGTAATTCAAAAAGATATATGCACCCCTATGTTTATTGCAGCATTATTTACAAAAGCCAAAACATGGAAGCCACCCAAGTGTCCAATGATAGATGAATGAATAAAGAAGAGGTGAGATACACACACACACACACACACAGAATATTACTCAGCCATATGAAAGAATGAAATCTTGCCATTTATAACAACATGGATGGATCTAGAAGGTATTATGCTAGGTGAAATAAGTCATGCAGGGAAAGGCAAATACCACATGATTTCACTCATACGTGGAATTTAAGAAACAAACAAAATAAAAAAGGGACAAACCCCAAGATAGACTCTTAACTATAGAGAACAAACTGGTGGTTACCAGTGGGGAGGTGGGTAAGGAGATAAGTGAAACAGGTGAAGGGGATTAGAGTACACTTATTGTGATGAGCACTGATTAATGTATAGAATTGTTGAATCACTATACTATATACCTAAAATGAATATAACACTGTATGTTAACTATCCTGAAATTAAAAAATATATGAATTTAAAGAAACAATTCATATCATTTGTTCTTTGAAGCTATGAACATCTATTTCTTTGATAGAAAATAAATAATATTTTTAATTAAAACTAGCAACTAGATACTTTGCTGAAAGTTACTGGACTACCTGGTACAATAAAATACAAACAGGAAAAAAAGAGGTTTGTAACTCCACCAAGTAGATCCACATGCACCATCCTGTTAAACTTGGTCTCCACATCTCCTGACATCTGTGGATAACAAGCTATCTATAACAACACTGCAATCATCAACAACCATACTGGGTCTGAATGATGGCGCTAAAGCTCATATTCTTTCATGAGTAAGGTGTGCTATTGGACTAAATTTCTTTTCCTTTGACATCCAGAAAGTATATTTTCCAGGGGAAGAGGTATCCCTACAGCTAACAACAAAAAGCGGTCCCTTTATTTTATTATTTTTTAAAGACTTTATTTATTTATTTGACAGAGAGAGACACAGCAAGAGAGGGAACACAAGCAGGGGGAGTGGGAGAGGGAGAAGCAGGCTTTCTGCGAAGCAGGGAGCCCGATGTGCGGCTCAATTCCAGGACCCTGAGATCATGACCTGAGCCAAAGGCAGATGCTTAGCAACTGAGCCACCCAGGTGCCCCAAAGCAGTCCCTTTAAAGAGAAAAACAAAACAAAACAAAACAAAACCAGAAACCCTATGAGTCACCACCTAGCTTTAAGCGTAGAAACAATTTTCTTTAAAATTGTTCTACTGTTAGGATGAGACAAACAAAAATGAACAAACTGGAAGCTTGAACTGAAGAAGGAGCAAATGCCTATCACAACATCTTCCTAACCACAAGAAGAATGGGATTTATTTGCACAATGATCAGGTTTTAAAGCTATATAGTGTAAATTAGTAGTATAATCTCCCTGATATTTCTATAATTCCTCTCTATTCTTATTATTACTCTGTCATATATCTTAGTTATTATACTACAGTTTATTCAGATAAGTATCTGAAACTTATTAGCATGACTCTCCTTTATTTAACAAAAGCTACAGGAATATGCCTAGCTAAAAGAAAAATTATTATGTTAGGCATGGTCACTATTATTGAGTTTTACTATTTTTATACTCTTCTATTTTCTTTCAACCAAAGATTTTTTTAAGATTATATAAACCTTGCTTGAGAAAAAGATGGCAGAGGAGTAGGGACTCTAATCCAACCGGTCGCCAGAATTGAGCTGGATATCAACCTGACAACTCTGAACACCCAGGAAATCAGTAAGAAGATAGATCTGGATCTCTACAAAAAGAATATTGCAGGTGGTTGGTTTTGAGATACGAAGCAGGGAGGCTGTGATTCCGTGGGCACAAATCCAGAGATAAACGGAAGGAGGAGGGAGACGTTGGGAACTTACACTGCCAGCAAGCGATAGCCTCCCACGCTGGGGACAGGGCAGACTCGCAGACTGGTAGCGATGGGGAAAGGACTTTAGGGCAGCTCCCCGGACATAAACCTGGAGTGGCGGGGCTGCGCCTGAGAACTAGAGGCGGCTGGCAGTTTTAGAAGCACAAAGGGCAGACACGAGCCCCGACCTGGAGGAGAGGACTAGGAGCACTGCTGAGGAGTGCACAACCCAGAACGCTGCAGTTTATAGCAGCACAGACAGAAACGGAGATAGTGTGGCCTGGAGAGCTCACTGAAGAACAGACTGTGATCTCTCTGCTCTGAGGCAGAGGGTTGGAAATGATCTCTTCTGCTCTGACTCTTGGAAGAGATGAGGAAAGCTGCCAGGGAAAGCCACCAGAGAAAAAAAGCCCCAAAAAACCGGTTTTCACTGAGCCCATCCCCCGCCACAGGGGGCAGGACAACTCTGCCCAAACAGGGTTGCCTGAGTAAGTGTGGCAGGCCCCTCCCCCAGAAGACAGGCTGGGAAAACAAGAGGCCAGCAACCCTAAGGTCCCTATAAAACAGGTGCATCTTGCTTGGGTTGTGGTCAATAATTTGGACTCTATACATCCCATCAACTATCCCTCAACAGAATGACTAGGAAGAGGAACCCCCAAAATAGGAAAGACTCAGAGACTATGACTTATGCCACAGATGTACAAATGGATTCAGATATAACCAAGATGTTGGAGATGGAATTCAGGCTAGCAATTGTGAAGACAATAGATAGAATGGAGAAATCAATTAATGGCAACATAGAGTCTCTAAGGGCAGAAATGAAAGCTGAATTGGCAGAACTTAAAAATGCTATCAGTGAGATCCAATCTAATCTAGATAATCTAACAGCTAGGGTAAGTGAGGCAGAAGAATGAATTAGTGACCTAGAAGACCAATTAATAGACAAAAAGGGAAAAGAGGAGGCCAGGGAAAAACAACTCAGAATCCATGAAAATAGAATCAGAGAAATAAGTGACACCATGAAACGTTCCAATGTCAGAATTATTGGAATCCCTGAGTGCGTGGAGAGAGAGAGGACTAGAGAATCTATTTGAGCAAATCATAGCTGAGAACTTCCCTAATCTGGGGAATGAAACAAACATTCGTGTCCTAGAGGCAGAGAGGACCCCTCCCAAGATCAAGGAAAACAGGCCAACACGCCGGCAGGTAATAGTAAAACTCGCAAATCTTAGAACCAAGGAAACCATCTTAAGGGCAGTTAGGGGGAAGAGATTCCTTACGTACAGAGGGAGGAGCATCAGAATAATGTCATACCTATCCACAGAGACCTGACAAGCCAGAAAGGCCTAGCAAGACATATTCAGGGTACTAAATGAGAAGAACATGCAGCCAAGAATACTTTATCTGGCAAGGCTGTCATTTAGAATGGATGGAGAGATGCAGAGCTTCCAAGAACGGTAGAAACTGAAAGAATATGTGATCACTAAGCTGGCCCTTCAAGAAATATTAAGGGGGGGTCTATAAAAGGAGAAAGACCCCAAGAGTGATATAGATAAGAAATTTACAGGGACAGGGACGCCTGGGTGGCTAAGTTGGTTAAGCGACTGCCTTC
>NW_027730663.1:0-313 GCF_054177405.1 Leptonychotes weddellii | reverse complement strand
TCTCTGTTGTAAGGACCAGTGGCCACAGGCTGTGGCGCTCAGCAGGAATGATGGGACCCTTGCCCTCTGCCAGACTCCTCTAACACAGATGTCAGCCAGGCCCTAGCTCCCTGCCCTTGGATGGTCACATGACACCGCTCAAACTTCCATCCCCTGGGTAGCAGGGCCCCCAGCCAAGTTCCCAATCTCAGTGGGGATTTGTGAAAGGCAGACATGTCGCCAGGTCACTCTGACTGGGATTTTGTTCCAGTGAATCCTGGATCTTTCTCTCATCTTGCATATTTCAGCTGCTCCCTTCTTGCTATCCCGTATC
>NW_027730662.1:0-313 GCF_054177405.1 Leptonychotes weddellii | reverse complement strand
CCGTCTATCTTCCCGAATATTGCCTCAGATTCACTTCTCCGCACGTCCTACCTTCCAGAAAGTGGTCGCTTTTCTGTTCAGAGAGTTGTTGCTGTTCTTTTCTTCGATCTCCTGTTGAGTTCGTAGGTGTTCAGAATGGTTTGATCCCTATCTAGCTGAATTCCTGGGACCAGAAGAAATTTAGGTCTCCTACTCCTCCACCATCTTGCTCCTCCTCCCATTAAAGAGATTCTTAATACAAAGTCAGAATATTTGTAAATAAAGAGATTGGGCAAGATATACCTACAAGTACAAATCAAAAGAAAGAAATTTA
>NW_027730661.1:0-313 GCF_054177405.1 Leptonychotes weddellii | reverse complement strand
TTTTGTTTTTAATTAGGTGAAATTCTGAGTTGTTCAACTAACATGCACTAAGTAAAAGTCATAATTATATGTGCTAATAAAGAAATGAGACAGAAATTTTATGATTTTTTTTAGTTCCTGGAGCTCTTACTTTCAAGAGATACCTATTATTAACTTTGTTTAGTAAATATAACTAAACTGACATATTTTAATTATTTTTTAAAGATTTTATTTATTTTATTTTTTTTATTTTTTTGAAGATTTATTTATTTGACAGAGACACAGTGAGAGAGGGAACACAGGCAGGGGCAGTGGGAGAGGGAGAAGCAGGCTT
>NW_027730660.1:0-313 GCF_054177405.1 Leptonychotes weddellii | reverse complement strand
CCCAGGGCATGTCAAGCCCGGTGTGATCTGGCTCCATCCCCGCCCTAGGGTCATCTCTCAGTTTGCTCACTCAGCTGCCCTCCTCCCTCTGTCACAAAGCACATTCCTGTTAGGACTTGGGCACTTGGTGTCTTCTCCCTGATCCACCTCCTGCCTTTTCTCAGGTGTCTCTCTGAGGACGGAGATTCCCTGTCCCCCCTGCCCCCCCCCCCGCCCCGCGTGCTCTTTGTCCATTTACTTGGCTTTGTTTTTCTTTATCACAATGATCACCAGGGGACACTTGATCCCCAAGTTTGTGTCATTGCATATTTTC
>NW_027730659.1:0-313 GCF_054177405.1 Leptonychotes weddellii | reverse complement strand
TTGTTTGTTTTTAAGATTTTATTTTTTTAAGTAATCTCCATTCCCCATGTGGGGCTCAAACTCATAACCCCGAGATCAAGCGTGGCACACTCCACTGTCTGAGCCAGCCAGGTGCCCCCAGCCCAGATGTTTTTAAATGGATTTACCCATCTGCATTTAATGCCATAGGCCGTGACCACATACATTTCAGGGGAGGAGCCTTCAGTCCTAAATTGAACCCATCTTCACCTTCCACGAGGTAGAGGGGATTTGAATGCAGGGGATTTGAATGCGGAGGGAGGTTGTACCAGAGCCCCTCCAGGCTTCCTTCCTT
>NW_027730658.1:0-313 GCF_054177405.1 Leptonychotes weddellii | reverse complement strand
ATGACCTGAGCCGAAGGCAGTTGCTTAACCAACTGAGCCACCCAGGCGCCCCAGAAAACTTTTTGTTGGGCGAGAGGAAAATGCAGTTAAATAGCTAAGGCAGGGTTAGACTGTGTGGATTCTTGCATTTTCTCGTTCATACACTCCCTCGATTCTGACACAGCTGTACTCTCATCCCCCACCCTAAATGCATGTTGAGCATGGGGTTTTAAGTCAGAGAAACCTGCATTTAGGTCCCTTTTCTATCCCTGTTCTGGTTTTGTGACTCACAGGCTACTCTTACAGCCCACATTTCAGGGTAAGTGACATCTTC
>NW_027730657.1:0-313 GCF_054177405.1 Leptonychotes weddellii | reverse complement strand
GGGCGCCTGGGTGGCTCAGTTGGTTAAGCGACTGCCTTCGGCTCAGGTCATGATCCTGGAGTCCCGGGATCGAGTCCCGCATCGGGCTCCCTGCTCGGCGGGGAGTCTGCTTCCCCCTCTGACCTTCCCCCTTCTCATGTGCTCTCTCTCATTCTCTCTCTCTCAAATAAATAAATAAAATCTTAAAAAAAAAAAAAAAAAAAAAGAAAATCTAGAGACTGCTTCTGACAGCCCAAGGAAACACCTGGTTAACAGAGTGTGTCCCTCAACTGTGTGTGTGTGTGTGTGTGTGTGTGTGTGTGTGTGTGTGTGT
>NW_027730656.1:0-313 GCF_054177405.1 Leptonychotes weddellii | reverse complement strand
CAAATAGATCCATCCTGTTGGAACAGATTCACATTTTCAAAACAGACATTATAGTAGAACAGACTATAGTTAAAACTATTTTTGTTTTGTTCCTATAATTAAAATATTTAATTCGAATTTTTTTTTTTTAAAGATTTTATTTATTTATTTGAGACAGAGAGAATGAGAGACAGAGAGCATGAGAGGGAGGAGGGTCAGAGGGAGAAGCAGACTCCCCGCCGAGCAGGGAGCCCGATGCGGGACTCGATCCTGGGACTCCAGGATCATGACCTGAGCCGAAGGCAGTCGCTTAACCAACTGAGCCACCCAGGCG
>NW_027730655.1:0-313 GCF_054177405.1 Leptonychotes weddellii | reverse complement strand
ACCATCATTTTGCGCAGGAATTAACGAGCTCTCCTCACGCCTGCTCCCCTTTGTACCACCTCCTCTTCCACACACGTTTCATCCTTGTTCATTTACTTTCCTTGCACCAAGTTCTTTTTTTTTTTAAAGATTTTATTTATTTATTTGACAGAGAGAGACACAGCGAGAGAGGGAACACAAGCAGGGGGAGTGGGAGAGGAAGAAGCAGGCTTCCCACGGAGCAGGGAGCCCTATGCGGGGCTTGATCCCAGGACCCTAGGATCATGACCTGAGCCTAAGGCAGACGCTTAACGACTGAGCCACCCAGGCGCCC
>NW_027730654.1:0-313 GCF_054177405.1 Leptonychotes weddellii | reverse complement strand
CCCAGGTAAGCACACCTCTCAACTGCCTCCCCATGGAGGAGAAGGAGCACAGAGGGATTACAAAGGAGCAGGGGCAAACTTTTGGGAGTGATGAGTGTGCTGTGCTTATGGGTCTCACTGTGTTTACCTATGTCAACTATCAACAAACTGTATTCTTGAAAAAGATGTTGTGATCATATATACATTATATAACACTGAAACTGTAGGAAAAATCTAATACGCAAATCTTAAGAGATTTTATTTTGCCTACAAACACATGGCAAATAAATTTTCTATAGCTAACAGAACTTAAGAATTTATAAGCCAACATAAA
>NW_027730653.1:0-4992 GCF_054177405.1 Leptonychotes weddellii | reverse complement strand
GAGAATTATCAAGGGATGTGGCTAGCATTTGAAACCAGTTTGTCTGATTTAAAATCTCATATCCTTTCCATTACTCCACATTGCTTCTTTTAACTGTTAAGGGCATTTGAGTGAGCTAGACAGAAAGTGTAAAGCAAGTGAGCTATATTAACCACTTAAGAATTCTAAACTAAAATATTGTTTCATGCCTCAACAGATGAAAGAAGGGAAGGGTAAACAATTTGAAATGAAACAATAAACCCCTAATGGAATAAAAAAATGCTGCTGAATGTTTTAGAATAGACAAATGTTAATTAGATGTCTGATTTTTTCCTCTTTTTACAGAAGGCATTCCTCCTGCCTCAAAAAATGGGCATTATTTCTCTTTATGCTCCATCTGATTAAATTATCCCAATCCTGGAATGTACTGGGACAAAGTAGGCAGGTTTTATTCTTGGAAAACCCTCAAAAGAGAGAGGCACTCAGATAGATGGCCTAGACACTAAGCCTGTTTAGCATTAAGAGTTCAGTCTTAGATTCTATGTTCTGGAATATTAGGCTGGGTGTCTTCTTACCTGGATTTAATGATTTCTCTACCACATGAACCATCCTATACTGTTCATGTAATGTTTTAAAGAACTGTTCACTTAGTCTTGGGGCTGGGTAAGAGGAAAAGATATAGAAACAGAAAAAAGAAATGAAATATAACCATGAATGCTTAACCAAAGCTCCAAATGGGTTGGGACAGAAAGAGAAGACTTTAGTATCAGTAGAAATAAAGCCAGACACCTTGGATTTAGGGAGATGATTAAAAATCTTAGTTACTATGGTAAAGAACTTTGTTAATGATAAGTGGCTGCCATCAGGTGCCAAATTCCATTAACCTCTCAATCTCTACACAAAAAAAGAATTGCAGACATTGGCCATGGCCCCATTTTTTCCTGCCAATACTGACACCAGGAGTTTGGACCATCTATCAAAATTTCTTATTACTAGGATTTAACCTCCAATAGCATTTTCTGACAGCTGACTATAAACTAGAGCTTTAACAGTAAAGTATTATTTTAGAAATATGAATAAATGCTTCAGGATTAAACTCTACTCTCAATGCAGAATCAGCTTTCATTTTAACCTCTGAAAGACATTATTGTTTATGTTTGATGCCAGTTTTAAATGGACACAATTGTAAATAAATGATTTTAAACAGAGCTCCTGATTAAACCTAAATCTAATCATTTTCCATAACTCCAGCTTTATTTGGATTTTATGTGCTTGCACACAGACACACTTAAAGAACATATATTTATATTTATAGATAAAATATAGATGATGTGGGAGTTTCTGACAAATGATTTGTTAATTAAAATTTATTGACTATATAACCTTTGAATACCAGAGAAACTTCAATATGTACAAATCAGCATGAGTTCCCAGTTCCTAAACTTTGGTTATATGAATATGCCTCAAGCACCATAGAACAAACAATAATTCTAATTTGAAAACAAACAAAAAAAATCCCAAGAAACAAGAGATCCTGCAACTCTCTTGCATCTTTTCTTTTTTTTAAAAAAACACCATTTGGGGAAACTCTTTTATTATACATTTCCTTCCATTTTGGTCAGTTTCCAAAAACAGTATTAATAAAAATTGATCAGGGAAGAAGGGACTGAGAAACCATTATAGATCAAGGTGCTGTCTTAAAAGAACTGTATCTGGAAATTATTCTGTCTGAAATACAAAATCGTTTTAACCTAGGAGATGTGCATTATGTAACGTCTGAAAAAAATCCTCAACTCTTTATTTTCAAAATTCAAAACTCAAACAACACAATCATAACAAGAGTTGGGGGTGAAAGGCTTACAGGGAAATCTTTAGCAAACCCAGTTAAAAAGTTCTTTGTTTTCAACTTCTTCCCTGGCATCCCTGGCATCTGCTAGCTGCAGAGGCAATGTGCATAATATATAGGCATCAAAAAAGAGATCTGACAGGCTGAGCACAACCTTTCATGAGATTTCACAGGAAATCTGAAGGGCAAAAGAAAGAAAAACCGAAGGATGAAGACTGAAATAGAAAAAATGCAAACAAAATATATTTAAGCCTGTGTAAGTTAGGATGGAGGGGGCTTACATGACAACTGCATGTGTGTGGAAGGGATTGCATCCTTGCCCACAAACTGGATTATATACACATTCATATTAAGTTAAGTCAGTTCGTATATTACACCTGACAAGTCAAACAGGATGTTTCTAGTGAGAGGTGGAAGGAGGTTCTCTATTTACTCAGCTCCTCAGGCCCCAGTCCTTTGTCCTGGCTGGTTGGTGGTCTCTGCACAGAACTCAACAGCATGGTATATGAATGGATAAAGCTTGATGTCTGGTCCAGGGGTGGAACAGTTTTTGCATTCTTCATTGTAATACCGGAGCAACAGCTTATATACTTCTCCTGGAGAGTAAAAGGCCAGATCAATACCCACATTAAGGTATGTAGATGGATAAAATTGCTAGGGAACACTCCAGAAATCTTAATCTATCTTAATCTAACTTAACATGTGCTCACTTTTGGGTTTTGAAAACAGAGCATGAATGGCATATTCCTGGAAGGCTTTCCTCATGTAAACTTAAAAAAATTTTTAAGTATCTTAAAAACTACTTATTAGTTCATGATGACAACAGGCCACACATGGTACATCAGCCACGTACCATTTGGGGAGTTTGTGGCAACTTTATTTCTACATTCAGCTCCCAGGGTAGCAAGGCCTTTCAGGTCCAGCTGAAATACAGCAAATGAGCATGCTGTTATGTCTGATAAATGTGACTCAGAGTGAGGCCTCTTAGACTTGAACTCTCCCTCCTTCCTATACCGTCCCTCTTTTAGTTTTCTATATGCATGAAAGTAAAAATGGATATTAAATATTAAACTCCAGCTTCTTGGCCTTACTTTAATAAGCTCACATACTCATTCAAGATAGCAGATGAAACTTTGTCAGAAAAAAGATTCTGCAGATGTTGCCCAACTAAGACTGTGTCCACCCTTCTCAAAGTCATGCTTTCATTTTTTCTTATCCACTGTGATCCATCCAGTTTAAACAAGTGTTTGTCTGTCCTGGATGGTGGACAATCTATCTAGATACCAAGTGTCAAGACGATTTCCTACTTACCAACAGTTAGTTTCCTTTCAGTAAGGAAAGTGTGTATGCTGTAAATGTCTCTCATCAATTCTGAGTCCCCAAAGGTGAAATAAACTACATCACGCTCAGCTACAGCAGCTGCCAATATCTGTATTAAGGCTGTAGCAAAGAGAAAAAAAACACAGCTATATTATGACACTTCCCATCAAGACACCTTTAGTTCTTTCAACCAGCTAAATTATAGCTGGTGTGCAATAGCCTTATCCTGGATTAAAGATTTATAAACCAAATACTCGTGTTATTAGAAATGGCAAATACAGATGAGTATAAATCATCTAGTCGTGTGACTTTTCAGACGTGCTCCAAGAATATCAGCAAGCCACAGAATTCCACACAAGCACCTTTGTGGGAACATAAAGGAAGGTACATCTGAGGCAGCAGAGTCAAGGCACTAAGGTGGTATTTTCTTTCACTTATATTAATTTGGAACTAAACTTTTTGTTTGCTTGCTTGATTTGATTATTTTGTATTATTACATAGTCACCGTCTTTTGTATCACAGGAGTCTCTATGATTTTTCCTGAACAATGCACTTGGGAGGTTCTAATGCTCTCATTAGCCCTACAGCAAGCATTCTCAAAATGGGTTAGCACAACCTTGGCCCTCCTATACTCCCACCGCCACCCAATCACTGCAGCAAGGAGTCAATGTTACTGAACACATCGAATAGTAACTCTGGTATGCTGGAATGCGGAAATCATTGAGAACCACTGTCCCCAGGAATCAAAGTTACAAATCACTGAGCCTGAAATATGTTTCCAAAAATTAAGTTCCTTTATAACCTTAATCTCAATGGACAAAGTTTATTTCATTTTTAAAATTTTTTGAGGACTTTATTATTTTAATTCCAGTGTATTTAACATATAGTGTACAATATAGTGATTCATCAGCTCCATATATTACTCAATGCTCATCAACATAGGTGTACTCTTAAATCCCCTTCACCTATTTCACCCATCCCCTCATCCACCTGCCCTCTGCTAACTGTTTGTTCTCTATAGTTAAGTGTCTGTTTGTTGGTTTGCCTTTCTTTTTTATCCCCTTTGTTCGTTTTGTTTCTTAAACTCCACATATGAGTGAAATCATACAGTATTTGTCCTTCTTGACTGGCTTATTTCGCTTAGCATTATACTCTCCAGCTCTATCCATGTTGCTGCAAATGGCAAGATTTCATTCTTTTTTTATGGCTAAATAATACATACACACACACACACACATATATGTGGAATATAGATACATCTTTAGCCATCTGTCGATGGACACATGGACTGCTTCCATAGTTTGGCTATTGTAAATAACGCTGATAAAAATAGAGGTGCATATATCCCTTTGAATTAGTGTTTTCGTAGTACGATTACTGGATTGTAGGGTAGTTCTATTTTTAATTTTTTGAGGAACCTCCATACTGTCTTCTACAGTGACTGCACCAGTTTTCATTTCCACCAACAGTGTTTCTTTTATTCCACATCCTCGCCAACACTTGTTTCTTGAGTTTTTGATTTTAGCCATCCTGATAGGTATAAGGTAATATCTCATTATGGTTTTGATTTGCATTTCCTTGATGAGGTTTATGTTGAGCATTTTTTTATATGTCTGTTGGCCATTTCTATGTCTTCTTTGGAGAAAAGTCAATAGACAAATTTATTTTAAATAACAACAAAACTGAACATAGGTATAAACTGAACAAAACAACACAGGTATAATTCTTTGCTAGTTACATATCTTTCACTTCATAAAAAGGAAGGTGGGACTCAAACTAAAACATTATGGAGAATAACTTCAGTATAGTTTTGATTTTTGAGAGCATGTTAATACTCTACATATTCA
>NW_027730652.1:0-313 GCF_054177405.1 Leptonychotes weddellii | reverse complement strand
TAGTGTCTGGGCTATCCATGGCCTTTAAAATTTCACATGAACTTAAAGAAGGTTTTAAATTTTAATGAAAAAAAAAAAAACTTTGGAGTTTTGATTTCATTGCTTTGAATTTATAGGCTAATATATAGAGAATTGATGTCTTTGGAATATTGAGCATCCCCATTCATGAACACATTTTTCCATATAATTGTCTTATTTTAAAGCATTCATTAAAAGATTATATATACCCATACATATCCTGCCTTTTTTGGTTTATTCCTATGTAGTGAAAAATGCTATTACTATGGATGAATGAGATATTTTTAAATTATAC
>NW_027730651.1:0-313 GCF_054177405.1 Leptonychotes weddellii | reverse complement strand
GGGTGGGTGGGTGGACGGAGGGAGGGAGGGAGGGATTCGTGGATGGGTGGATGGATGTATCCATGGATAGAGACATAGAGGGATCGATGGATGGGTGGGTGGGTGGACGGAGGGAGGGAGGGAGGGATTCGTGGATGGGTGGATGCATGCATCCATGGATAGAGAGATAGAGGGATCGATGGATGGGTGGGTGGGTGGATGGAGGGAGGGAGGGAGGGATTCGTGGATGAGTGGATGGATGCATCCATGGATAGAGAGATAGAGGGATTGATGGATGGGTGGGTAAATGGATGGATGGATGGATGGATGGATG
>NW_027730650.1:0-313 GCF_054177405.1 Leptonychotes weddellii | reverse complement strand
CTATTTTTTTCTAATATGAAAAAAAGGCAAAACAGAGTAGAGCTCTGTTTATCCAAAAAAGAAAATACATTTCATGTGTTTACAAAATGCTAAAACAAGAACAAAATGTGTACGTTTTAAGAACAAAATGGGTACCGGGCGCCTGGGTGGCTCAGTTGGTTAAGCGACTGCCTTCGGCTCAGGTCATGATCCTGGAGTCCCGGGATCGAGTCCCGCATCGGGCTCCCTGCTCGGCGGGGAGTCTGCTTCTCCCTCTGACCCTCCCCCCTCTCATGTGCTCTCTCTCATTCTCTCTCTCTCTCAAATAAATAAA
>NW_027730649.1:0-313 GCF_054177405.1 Leptonychotes weddellii | reverse complement strand
ACAGGTTACGTAGATTAACTGTGTGGCTCCCTGGATCGGAGTCTCTCCAGAATGCCCCCAAATCAAAGATTTCTCTGGACAAAAAAGCAAAATGCAAATTCCTTTACTCAGTCGTTCTCAAGACCCCTGGTGAAACCCTCTGCGTGAACGGCGAGGGTCCCGATTGTAATGTGCAGTCTTCTGGGGCGTCAGCCTGTCAGTTACAGGAGTGAGCACCCAGCATGTGTCTGTGCGGTGCATGGCTGGGGGGTTGGCCGGTTTCAGCCCCCTGGACAGAATGGGTGGTGCAGCCCTTATGGTGGTTTGCTTGTGT
>NW_027730648.1:0-313 GCF_054177405.1 Leptonychotes weddellii | reverse complement strand
GGAAGCCTGCTTCTCCCTCTCCTGCTCCCCCTGCTTGTGTTCCCTCTCTCGCTGTCTCTCTCTCTGTCAAATAAATAAATAAATAAATAAGATCTTAAAAAAAAAAAAAAAAAAAAACAAAGTCCAGGCAGACAAGACAGCAAGGGCAGCCTAGGTGAGGATGGAATGTCCAGCAGTATAGTGGTTGAATTGCACTATTCGGAAGGAATAGGCCACAGTATTTTCATACCAACCAAATGTGAGATGCGAAAAAGTAGTCTGGGATAACTAACGGTTATTTGGCCTGAGCATCCAAAGAGATGAAGGTGTCCTT
>NW_027730647.1:0-313 GCF_054177405.1 Leptonychotes weddellii | reverse complement strand
TGGACAAAGTGTTCTTGAAAATTCCTTTCTGGAGCATTATTTGATGTGGGAACACTTGCAGAGGTGTAGGGGAAGGAGTAAGTCTAAATGGGATGCCAGTGAAGACCAACACTAGTCATGTCTACAGAGACATCAATAATCACTTTCGCTTCTGTGGGGCTTATTTCTAGTTCCACTGTTAGGAAATATCCTCTTTATCATTAGAAAACAAATGAACAAGCAAACATTTTACCTCTACTTAAAAGTGCATACAGTCACCCAAAACCATAAGATACCTAGGAATAAATCTAACCAAAGAGGCAAAGAATCTGTA
>NW_027730646.1:0-313 GCF_054177405.1 Leptonychotes weddellii | reverse complement strand
GAAGCTGTGTTTAACAATGAAGTTCTGATCGCAGGGATTTATCCAGGGAGTAGTTCTAGAAATAGAGAGGCAGGGAATCCTGGCGCAGGATTCTGCCTTTCCGAAACTTTCGTGCCACCCCTGCACATAATATGCACCCGAGGCCCATGGGGGCAATCCCAAGACGGCAAGACCCACTTGTGGACAAATTCTAAAATGTTGCTGATGTCCATGTCTGTGGCAAAACCCCCAGTGACGCAACACAACACACACAGAGATCACCACGTGTCGGGAGGGGACGGTCACTCCCCTCACGCCCTCAGTTACGAAGGGA
>NW_027730645.1:0-313 GCF_054177405.1 Leptonychotes weddellii | reverse complement strand
CAAGGGCCACTTCCATCACTGCAGAGAGTTCTGACAGTGCTATGCATGATCTGACAGGTGGGGGATTCAGTCCTTCGCAAATCAGAAACACAACAGCAGTGGAGGTGAAAGGTCTCGCATTTATTACCGAACCAACCTACAGGTGTGGAGGTGTAGTCACAGAGAAAATCATTTCCATGATAAGACAAGTCTACCGCCAAGTAGGAAGGATGTTTACAGAATGATAGAACACATGATCTTCACGCAGCTTAATTAAATATGTGTGCCAGTTAAGTGTGTCATCTCATGATGGGTGACGCCTTACAGACCCAGC
>NW_027730644.1:0-313 GCF_054177405.1 Leptonychotes weddellii | reverse complement strand
ACACACACTGAGGGGTGCCTGGATGGCTCAGTTGGTTTAGCATCTGACTTCAGCTCAGGTCATGATCTCAGGGTCTTGAGATTGAGTTCTGCATAGGGCTCCCTGCTCAGAGGAGATTGTGCTTGTCCCTCTCCCTCTGCTGCCTCCCCTGCTTATGCTCTCTCTCTCTCAAATAAATAAATAAAACCTTAAAAAAAAACCACACACTGAGATACCAGTAGGATGGCTGCAATGAAGAAGATGGACAATATCAAGTACTGTGAGGATTTTGAAAAATTGGAACCTCATACATTACTGATGGGAATGTAAAACA
>NW_027730643.1:0-313 GCF_054177405.1 Leptonychotes weddellii | reverse complement strand
CGTTGACCCCGGTGTGCCTGCAAGTTTAAAGAAAACCACCTAATACGAATGAAAAACTTGGGAGAGAATCCGTGCTTCAGCTAAAACAGCCGCTCCTGAGGTTGGAAGCCTTTCGTTATGTGCGTGTGTAAGAGCAACTCAAGGGAGTCCCAAACCTAATTCCTACGGAGCCTCAGGCCACTGCAGAAGGCACCACACGGCTCCGCATTTGTTTCTTCAAGCCAGAACGGTGGCCCCACTTTTGCATGGAAGTCTAATCGCTAGCATTCTAACTCAGAGAAACCACAGTGTAGAGACACTGTCCTTAGCTACC
>NW_027730642.1:0-4993 GCF_054177405.1 Leptonychotes weddellii | reverse complement strand
AAGGAAGAAGGAAGAAGAAGAAGAAGAAGAAAGCAGGAAGGGAAAAACGAAGGGGGGGAAATCGGAGGGGGAGACGAACCATGAGAGACAATGGACTCTGAAAAACAAACTGAGGGTTCTGGGGCAGGGGGTGGGAGGATGGGTTAGCCTGATGATGGGTATTGAGGAGGGCACGTTCTGCATGGAGCACTGGGTGTTATGCACAAACAATGAATCATGGAACACTACATCTAAAACTAATGATGTAATGTGTGGTGATTAACATAACATAATAAAAAAAATTAGAGGCTAGGGCTATAAAATATGAGGTTGTAATTTTTCTTGAGGACATTTTGGCTATAGTGCATAGATTCTGATTTCCTAGGCTATAGCCCCGAAGGTCATAGGGGTGAAGTTCAATAGGCTATTTTAAGAAATGGATAGATGGCTGAATGATCAAAATGGATAAGCTGCAGGTTGACAAATATGTGGCACAAGGACTGCCACCCCCTCCCTCTCCGATAACTGTGCCAATATCACCAATCATTTGCCCTATTTCCTGCTAAGATCGGATTTGCACTCTGTCTATAAAACTTTCTCAACACGATGCTCTAAGCTCCCCCTACTAATATGTGGGAGATCCAATTTCAATTTCTTCCACAAGCAACTGAGAAAGCAAAGAGTAGGGACTGGTCCTCACCTTTCAAGGGCAGTACTGTTTGCATACTTCTAAATTATGTGCTTTAGTGTTGTTACTGGGTATTTTAGCTGTAGCTAGGTGAAAGTGATAATAATACCTCTTTGTTTGTGCTGGGAATCCCAACTAACTTGGGATAAATCATTGAATGTATTTTCCCAGATCCATAGCCTCATGAACTATCTGAAGACTCACATGAGACATTTGATTAAGTTTTAGATCTCCTACTGTTCTTCAGTGAGTGAAATACACACACACACACACACGTGTGTGTGTGTGTGTGTGTATATATGAAATGCAAAGGCATTGATATATGCATTTTCCTTATGCAAGTGAGAATAATTATTTCCATATACCTTTATCTTTTCATGGCATGTGGTAATAATAGAAACACATTTATTTGTTCAAGGTAATTTGAGTTACTTATAACAAGTACAGGATAAATTATTGGTCATTTGCCTCCCTTTATTTACTTGCTACTGAGAGATATACCACAATTTGGCAAGCTCTGCAGTGTACCATTAGTGATGATCTAATGAGTGGGATGAGAGGAGCATCCCAATCACCAGTCCTACTCTCAAAGCAAGCTCTGAAACCTTTTGTTTGAAAGGATAGAAATAATACTCTCCCCTTATTCCAGATACCAACAAACAACAAACAAAGCCAAATCTTCTCTAAAATCCTCTTAAATGTCTCAGATCAGGACTGTCAGCTGAGCCTATTGTTGCTTAGAGATTTAGAGGTTTCAGGGGAGAGTCCAAGAGAAGGAACACTGTCTGCTTTAACAGCTCTGACTTGAAAAAAAAATTTTTTTTCTCAGCCAC
The DNA here is from genome assembly GCF_054177405.1 of Leptonychotes weddellii. Lineage (NCBI taxonomy): Eukaryota > Metazoa > Chordata > Mammalia > Carnivora > Phocidae > Leptonychotes > Leptonychotes weddellii. The sequence continues at coordinate 3,493 of NW_027730642.1, read as the reverse complement.
CTCACAAGCAAGAGGCATCTGTCTAGGGATGAAACAAAGGGGTGTCAGAACAGAGCTATCTATCAGAATATGACTTAAGGGAAAAGACTATTCATATTCAGAAAAATAAAGTAATTGAAGTCCATAGAATGAAGATCAGGGCAGACCTTGTATATGCTAACTGGGATAAGTGGGCTCAATGGGGAGTATCTGCAAGTACGAATGTGCTTCAAATTCCATTCCCAGGGAATGTACTGTTTGTTTGTTTGCTTATTTTTAAATTTAATTTATTTTGTGATAGCTCAGTAGTTATCATTTCAGTCTGGTTTTTGTTTTTTGTTTTTCAATTTTAATGCATGTGGAGCGCTATTGCCCAAGAAGGTAGAAGGCATGTCCATGGCCTCTAGCAGGGCTGAGTGTCCTGTGGCAACCACTCTGAGGCCCCCTGGCCAGGGTTGGGGCAGGGCTGGGAGCGACCCACAAGCAGAGTTTGCTCAGCCAGGTCAGATGGCACTGGTCCCTGCTCACACGGAATCTTACACTTTCAATAACTCTAACTTCTTGCTCCAGATACTGCTTTATATTTTAGGGAAATGGACAGTAGTTTTTCTGCTAAAAAGGCTGGAGACTCCTGGCTTAGACCCTTCTTGCCAGAGAACCTTTAGCTCCAATCAGTGATGATGAACTGGGATTGACTACTTCCTTTAAAATCCATCTTGCAGAGGTTTAAGGGGAGGGAAGTGAGTTAAGTGAGATAATGTGAGTCCTGGTAGATAAAGACATCATTAGAGAAATTACAACCAAATTAAAATTCCCTGTTCTCATTTCCCACAAATGTACTTGGGCTCATGTCTCATAGGAGTTGTCCTCATTTTCCCTTTTTTTTTTTTTGAACATAATTAAATGTTTAATAGAATATTTAGAATGTTAATCCTTATTATGGTTTCAGAATACTCTTTATGTATGGCCTAATGGCAAATGATAAAAGCCAAATAAATATTTAATAATTTCCAATCAATTCCTGTGTTCAGGGTTCACCTATGTATGAACTTCTCAGAAGTTCATACATATTCAGAATAAGTGGAAAATTAGTTCTCTTTCTCTTTCCTTTAGACTCTGTTTTACCATTTCTTATTCCATTGAACAGTTCCAATTCAAATCTATCTCTATCAAACTGAAACTTCTAGTTTAAGATTTCTGTTATTTCTTTTTTTTTTTTTAAGATTTTATTTATTTATTTGACAGAGAGAGAATGAGAGAGCACATGAGAGGGGGGAGGGTCAGAGGGAGAAGCAGACTCCCTGCCAAGCAGGGAGCCCGATGCAGGACTCGATCCAGGGACTCCAGGATCATGACCTGAGCCGAAGGCAGTCGCTTAACCAACTGAGCCACCCAGGCGCCCCAAGATTTCTGTTATTTCTAAGTGAAAACTACAAAAAAAATGTAAGCTTATGTACAAAAAAAAAAGGAAATATATTTTAGAGCAAATGAAGAGGCATTAAACATACAAACATAAGTATGTTTCTTTTTGGCAAAAAAAAAAGAATCTCATCTTTACACCAAAAAAAAATCTATTTCAGCTTTATTACTCTGTATTCAAAGAAAATTCTTACATGCATTGGAAGTCTTCTGATTTGCTCCCAGCATAATCAGTATGACCTCTACTGGAACTTCTGCTGGTTTCAAATATGACAATTGTGAAAATTCTAGCAGCTTCTGATAGCATTAATTTATGAAAATGTCACTCTCTGACCTTGGCAAGTTGCAGTTCAATTTTTCAATGAACATCTAGTTCTTAGAACTTCAAGTTCCATGTTGTCACTGAAGGCCCATCAACTTGCTTTTTTGTCCTGTGTTCTGGGTCTGACATATGGCTGTATGTCAGGTACAAGGAAAAGACACGGCAAAGAAGCCAAGTCTTTTTTAATCTAAATATATTCCTCTAGTCAATCCTTTAAACAAAAAAAACAAACAAAAAAAATCAATGCATATTGAAAGAAAATTAGTAAATCCAGTTGAAGTCCAAGTTGTTTTTTTTTTCCTATACCAATTAAACTGATTTTGTTGTAAACAGAATTCATAGTCTTTAACCTCAGGATGTTTACAGCAAATAGTGGTGACTGACATTTCAAATCTACCTGTAACGTATTTAGTAAACATAGTGCCGAATAGGATTCTGAACAGGCTGACTTTCTCTTACAACACTGTTGTGTGTGCTTCCTTTGATTTTGGTTCCAGGCATCAGTGCTAACTGGTCTTCCTACCTGGTTATCTGAAAGCAGAAACTAACTGGGTGGGATGTACTTATAAATGAAACTGTACAGACTTTACTGAGTTCATGCTCATATTTCATTGGAGATTGAGCTATATTCTTTTTCTTATGTTTTCATGCACAATATTGACAGGTCTTACTGTCTTACTGTCTTACCCCCAAACTGACTATTATTTAAATATAGTAGTAAGTAACACACATTATACAGTATGATCACTGTGAAAAATTCACTTTATATAAAATCTCAGAATATATACAAAAAATATGTATACAGATAGGAGTATATAACTGAAAGGAAAGTTTCACAAAGTAATACTTAACCTACTACATCCGATGTCTTGATATTTGCATGTATGTGTGTGTTTGTGTCCAGAAGCAACATTTTCTGTTACAATCCACTAATATGTTGCAACTTACAGCTTTAAAAACACTGTAATAGATGCTAAGGAGTTATACTATATTATATTACTAGTAGCAAAAATGGCTCTGAAATCTAAAACATAAAACATGTTTTAATAGAAAATGTTATTAAAAATTATATTTTTTGCTGCCTGTTGTGGTCTCCTTTTATATAAGAATAGTTATTTTAATAAATACAATTTTAGTGTAAGAATGTTAATTTCAACTGAAATTTTTTTCTTTAGATTAGTATTTTAATGGAAACTTTTAAAGAGATTCAAAAGAAGAGAGTTTAAAAATTTCTTGCATTATTTCCAGAAAGGTATGGTAAAGTGGCCAGCACTTGAAGTAAGAAAGTAGGAATATGAGAAAAATGATATCTTATCAATTTCAAGGAATATTTGGAAGTGATCTGTAATTTGCTGAGTGTTTTTGTTTCAATGTTGCCTGAAGTTATAGGATTTTAGTTGTTAATTCGATGTATAAAGAAAAAAATCTGACACAGACCATACATAGAAATGTTAATGGTAGGAAAATTTTATATGGAAGGATCTCAAAATAATCATTTTGTAGAAGAAGAAACTGAGACCCAAGGAAGATTTAGTAATTGGATCAAAAGCTGGTTAGCAGAGAAATGGGCCTGTATTTCATATTTCCTCATCCATAGTGCGTCATGTTTCCATCAACAACAGCAATTCCCATTCTTGCCTGATCTTAAAAATTATTTAGAAGTCAAACAGAGAAAGACATGTATCATATGATCTCACTGATATGAGGAATTCTTAATCTCAGGAACAAACTGAGGGTTGCTGGAGTGGGGGGTGGGGTGGGAGGGATGGGGTG
>NW_027730641.1:0-313 GCF_054177405.1 Leptonychotes weddellii | reverse complement strand
GTGACCCATAGGTAGGGACATCTCTACGCCCCTCTTCAGCAGGAAGAAGTTACAGAAGATGAGACCTTCCACCTTCAACAAACTTCAAGATATAAGGGTCAAAACTGTTCACCAGAAGCTGGCACCGAACACCGCCCCGCCCCCCATGTGATTTGTGTGACAATCCTCAGGCACTCCTGGCTGTCCCTGTGCTGTGATAAAATCACCTTTTTGCAACCAACGTCTCAAGAACTCTTTCTTGACTGTCAGCCTCGAACCCTAATGTCTTTTTCTACATCAGTCCTCACCTCTTGTAAGGCCCATGTGGAAACAC
>NW_027730640.1:0-313 GCF_054177405.1 Leptonychotes weddellii | reverse complement strand
CTCAGAAAGCCTGAGGGATGCTGGGCAGGGTGGGACTCGGGCGGGGCTGCAGGGGGAGCGGCTCCCGGGAAGCGGAGCCTCAGGGTGGGGCTGCGGTCTCTCCTGGCCAGGCACTGACCATCTTCCAGCGCTCACTCACCACCATGCAGATCCAGGTGGCCGGCCTGCTGCAGTTCGCCGTGCCCCTCTTCCCCACGGCCGAGGTAAGGCGCTGCCTCCCACAGCATCTGTGCTGGAAGAGGGGCTGGCCCATCTGGACCCGGACAACCCTCCCCCTGCCTGCACCTCACCCCTCCTGAGCCCCCGAGGCTTC
>NW_027730639.1:0-313 GCF_054177405.1 Leptonychotes weddellii | reverse complement strand
ATGCTGTTGCTTCTCAGCATTATCCAAACCAGAAAAAGTCCAAGAAAGTGAGAAGCAGCCTCTAATTTTTTAAAAGATTTTATTTATTTATTTGAGAGAGAGAATAAGCAGGGAGAAGAGCAGAGGGAGAAGGAGAAGCAGGTTCCTTGCTGAGCAGGGAGCCCGATGTGGGATTCGATCCCAGGACCCTGGGATCACGGCCTGAGCTGAAGGCAGATGCTTAACCGACTGAGCCACCCAGGCATCTGGAAGCAGCGTCCAACTTTGCCAATTTGTTCTTTAATGGATTTATGGAGCACCATTTACAAGGTGG
>NW_027730638.1:0-313 GCF_054177405.1 Leptonychotes weddellii | reverse complement strand
CAGATAATGCTAACTCATGTGCATAAATATAGCAGGAAAATATTGCAAGGTAAATCTAATATATTAAAAACAATTATTGGAAAGGTTCATTTTAGGAAAAAATATGTAAAAAAAATTAGTCTAGGGGCACCTGGGTAGCTCAGTCGGTAGAGTGTCTGCCTTCTGATCAGGTCATGATCTTGGGATCCTGGGCTTGAGCTCCACATTGGGCTTCCTGCTTTCAAGGACCTTGCTTCTCCCTCTCCTCCCTGCTCATGCCCTCTTTCGCTAACTCTCTCTCTCAAATAAACAAGTAAAATCTTTAAAAAAAAAA
>NW_027730637.1:0-313 GCF_054177405.1 Leptonychotes weddellii | reverse complement strand
CTGTATTGGTAAGTATGAGCACATATTAATTTAAATAGTAGAGCTATTAACTTTTGTTTCTTAAGAGAAATTCTATGAAGGAGTGACAACTTTGTGCTTAAAGAAGTTAAGGCGCCTGGGTGGCTCAGTTGGTTCAGCATCTGCCTTCGGCTCAGGTCATGATCCTGGGGTCCTGGGATAGAGCCCCAAGTTGAGCTCCCTGCTCAGTAGGAAGCCTGCTTCTCCCTCTCCCTGCCACCCACTCATGCTCTCTCTCTCTCTCTTATGATCTCTCTCTCAAATTAAAAAAATCTTTTAAAGTTAAGAGCATACA
>NW_027730636.1:0-313 GCF_054177405.1 Leptonychotes weddellii | reverse complement strand
TCTCAAATAAATAAATAAAATTAAAAAAAAAAAAAAAAGATTTTGAGAAAGAGAGTGAGCACGAGTGTGGGGGGAGGGGCAGAGCGAGAAGCAGGCTCCTGGGAGCCCTATGCGGGGCTCCCTCTCCAGACTCCGGGGTCATGACCTGAGCTGAAGGCAGACACTTAACCGACTGAGCCATCCAGGCACCCCTATTTTTAAATTTTTTAAAAATTTTTATTTTTTAATATTAATTTAATTTTATTTTTTAAAAGATTTTATTTATTTGAGGAAGAGGGAGAACACGCGCCAGGGGGCAGAGGGAGAGGGAGAT
>NW_027730635.1:0-313 GCF_054177405.1 Leptonychotes weddellii | reverse complement strand
AAGGAGGCCTTCAGTTTAGTCACAGGCCCCTCGCGCTGCACTCTGGGAAGGCAGGCACAGAGAGAGGGCTCCCTAGTGTCTACTGATCGGGCATTTGTGCACAGATGGTCTGACAGTGCCGTGGAAAGGGATCATACACGGAACCCAGGAGCAACCTAGGTTCTGTTTCGAGCTCATCAGATAATCAACCGCGGGTCCTAAGACAGGTTCTTGCCACTCCGGGCCACAGTTTCCCTACCTGTAAGGCAGGATAATAATGCCTGTCCAACTGCTCATTTGTCAGGGTCACCGGGAGGCCTAAGTAAGATATCTG
>NW_027730634.1:0-313 GCF_054177405.1 Leptonychotes weddellii | reverse complement strand
CAAATAAAAGAAAATGGGTTCTGTGAATTATTATTTCAGACTACTTTTCAACAGCTGGGTTGACAATGTACAGACTCCTCTGGCTAGAGATGGGTGTGGGAGTTACTTGCGACGTCTGTTACATATGTGGGGCAACTGTTGTTCATGTAATCAGGATGTGTTTGACTTCTGCTTCAGGAGGATGTAGCCCCAGTTAAATAATGGACCTGTCCTTTAGCCTGCTGCTGACTTGGCTCATTGAGCTTAGCACTTCAGAGGCTCTGGGCTTCTAATCTTCACTCTGTAGCTGAGTAATTGTATGAACAAAGGCAAA
>NW_027730633.1:0-313 GCF_054177405.1 Leptonychotes weddellii | reverse complement strand
CCTCCCTTCTTCCCTGCACTCCAGACTGATTTGCCAAAAGCATCGATTAAAGAGATGCAGGCCTGCAAAAGCAGGCATTCCTACCTGCAGCCAGGCGCCCCTGCAGGAACCAATAGGCGCCCAGGACACGTTACAAACGGTGCCTTATGAGAGGCTGGAAACCCGGATTGAAGTCACATCAGGCTTCCAGTGGTGACCATGAGCCTGGGGCCGCCATCCCCTCCTCGAGATTGGGACAGACGGGACCGGAAACCACCCAGAAAACCCAAGGAAGGTAGAAACAACATTTAGCAGGAGTAGCCTCCGTGGCTCA
>NW_027730632.1:0-313 GCF_054177405.1 Leptonychotes weddellii | reverse complement strand
CCCAGGGTGAATTCATCCCCAGTCCTCCAACAGTGCCTTCCCCTGTTGGCCACTGTCACAGTTCGCTCAGCTGCCACAAGAAAGGACCACAGGCTGGGTGGCTTAAACAACAGATCAAGGTCCTGGCCAATTCAGGTGAGGGCATTCTTTGCAGCTTGCAAAAAGCAGAAGGGGGCAGGGACAGAGCGCTCTGCTGTCTTTTTTTTTTTTCCATAAAAACACTGGCTATCACAGATTAGGGGCACACCCATACCCATATGACCTCATTTAACCTTAATTTCCTCCTCACAGTCTCTGTCTCCAAATATAGTCA
>NW_027730631.1:0-4993 GCF_054177405.1 Leptonychotes weddellii | reverse complement strand
GAGCTGGGAGCCCAACGTGGGGCTCGATCCCAGGACCCTGGAATCATGACCTGAGCCGAAGGTAGACACTTAACTGACTGAGCCACCCAGGTGCCCCTGGTAGAGTCTTTCTCAAACGACATCTCTCTGCCTCTCTGAATCTGTTGTCACATCCCCACTGACTCTCCTGTTTGCTTCCTCCTTTAGGATCTCCTGGGCCCACCTGGATAATCCAGGCTAGTCTCCCCATCTCCAGTCAGCTCATTAGCAACCTAATCCCCCCCTTACCACAAAACCGCTCATCATCGCAACTCCGGGCATCAGACCATGGGTATCTCTGGGGAGCATTATTCTGCCTACCAAACTACTCTTTAATGTTCAATTCTGGTCTCCCCTTGCCACTCGGGTCTTCCCCAAATGACCCAGTCCTCTGCCTTCTTTCCTGAATGCCCAAAAAACTTGCCATCTGTAAGCTTCATTTTACATAGCTTTTGTGTCATCACGACTGTTCCCTAAGCGAAATGTAATGTCCAGAAAGACATGGACCACATCTCACCCCATGAGGGAGACAGCGTGGCGGAGCAGAAAGGCACAGAGCTGGGAGTCAAGAGCCCTTGCTTGCTTCCATTCCAGCTGGCTGGGAAACCCTGGGCAATTTTCTGAGCATCTGTGATTCTCATTTTCCTCTCTGTAAAATGGGGTCCATAACTCTAGCCCTAGCCATTGTAAGAATCAAACTAAAGCAACATAACAACAAAACAAACAACTCAATTTAAAAAATGGGCAAAGAACTTGAATAGACATTTCTCCAAAGGAGACATAAAAAAGGACCAACAAGCATGCGAAAAAGATGCTCAACATCACTCATCATTAGGAAAATGGAAATAAAAATCACAATGAGATATTACTTCATGTCCAATTAGGATGGCTATTATAAAAAAAGACAGAAAATTACAAGTGCTGACGAGGATGTGGAGAAATTGGAACCTCTGTGCGCAGCCTGCAGGAATTTAAAATGGTGCAGCTGCTGTGGAAAACGGTATGAGGATTCTTCAAAAAAGTAAACATTGAATTACCATATGATCCAGAAATTCCACTTCTGGGTGTATGCCCCAAAAAAGTGAAAGCAGGGAGTTGAACAGATATTTGCGCACCCACATTCACAGCCGCATTATTCACAATAGCCAAAAGGTAAAGCAACCCAAGTGTCCATCCACGGATGAAGGGATAAACAAGATGTGATGTATACAGACAATGGGATATTATTCAGTCTTAACTAGGAAGGAAATTCTGGAACATGCTACAAAGAGGATGAACCTTAAAGATATTGTGCTAAGTGAAATGAGCCAGTCACAAAAGATGAATATTGCATGATTCCACATATGAGGTTCCTCAAATAGTCAGGTTCATAGAGGCAGAAAGGAGAGAGGTGATTGCCAGGGGCTAAAGGGTTGGACAGGAATTAGTGCTTAATGGGGACAGAGTTTCAATCCGGGAAGATGGACAACTTCCTGGGGATGGATGGTGGTGATGGTTGCAGAACAATGTGAAGGTACTTAATGCCACAGAACCGTGCACTTAAAATGGTTAAGATGGTATATTTTATGTGATGCATATTTTACCACCACAACAAAAAATACAGCAGTGAACGTGCCCTGGCAGCTACAATATTTGTACAAGTTTAAGGTGACCATATTCCTGATATTCCATTACCTCCTCACCATATTCCTGCGCATATTCCAGCTCCCAATAAATAATTGCTAACGCAATGCAGAGAGTCCCCCAGGGAAATACATCCTCCTCTCCTCTCCTTTCCCAGCCCATCTGCAGATGGGAATAGCTGACCAACTTACCTGACGATGCCTTTTAAACTAGAGCAGTCTGAACATTCTTAATGTGACAAAATGTCAAAAGGGATGTAGAAAGCAAGGTAGAGAGAGATGTGCGTGCATTGTGCATTCATGGGTTTGTGTTTGTAATCCAATGATGCTATTTTTTTAAGTCTGCTAAAGCTGGTTCCACCTGCTGGTTCCTTTTGGTGACCCGAATACGTGTGTGCATTCCCCATATGCTTTGGAGTCAGCGCACACAAGCTGTGTTTGTCCCTCGCCTGACTTTATGCAGTGGAAACAGAATCCACAGCATGTAGCCCAGGGAGCCGAGATCCCGAGCCATGACGCATGCGGGGTAGGTAGGGACTGAGGGAAGCAATAAGACCTAATAACCTCACCCATTCTCCTAATTGCTTTCTTCTCACAAAGAACCACACCAGCAGCTCTGCTGGCCCTCAGGGAAATCTCTGCTTGTTATGAGGCCGGTGGGCAATCCTTCCATCACTGTGAAATGCTGGCAGTTTGTGTCAACAAATCCAATTTCAGTCAATCAATAGACAACCCGCCTCCCAGCTCTGTCCTCCCAGCCCCACAGAGCTGAGAGCTGGCTTCCCCTTCCTCCCAGCCCTGCACCCAGGAGACCTGGCAGGGAGAGCTATGGGCTGGGTAGAGGGTGTGCCTGCAGTGGGGTCAGGCTGGTTGTGGCAGAGGGCCATGGACAGGGAGGGTCCCACTGCCCACCAGAAACACACTGCGGTGTGTAGGTTAGAAGCACCAGCTTCGCACAGACAGACCCAGGTGGCTCTGCCACTTTGGGCTGTATGGCCTTTGGCAGGTTCTTCACCCCTTTGAGCTCCAGGTTCCTTATTTCGAAGGCAGAGTGGTAATGGTGCCTACCTCCAGGATTGTAACAAGTGTTAACAATGCTTGCAAAGCACTCAGCCCATCTCTGGCCCGCAGTAAGTATAAAGAGGGAGAGGCGTTGGTGATCTGCCAAGTCTTACAAGCCAAATAGGGCTGTACATGGGAGCTACTATGGATTTTACAGCCATCATTAACACCATCATCATTACCACTGTCTTCTTGAGGATTGTGTGGAAAACAGCTCAGGCTTATATTAGGAGGGGGGGAACCATCCCATGTAGCCCTACCAATATGGAGGAGACCCTTTGACTGCTAGTTCATGAAGGTACACTAAGCAGAGATGCTCACTGGATGTCATCAGTGTTTGCAAAAAGAAATATCCAAGTGGTAGTGTCCTCCTCAGAAGCCTGGCACCTGGCCTCGGGAGGGTCATTTGCAGGTACATGTGCCTAAGGAGGTTTGTTCCACTGCACGGCATAACACCAAGTAGAGACAGGGTTTGTCCTCAGACACACCGGTCCAGAGAGCAGGGCAAAAGGACCCCACAGTGGCTCCCTGAGATTTCTGCATTTCCCCCGGGAAGCCAGAAAGAACAAAGCCCTCCCACCAAAAGAGCCCTCTCATACATAGGGGAGGGCACAGCTTCATAGGTCTTTGTGTGCTAGAGGTCCCTGTTGGGCAACAGAGAGTTAACCCCACTCTACTTCTTGCTGGCTGGCCATCACGCCTAATAGACCGGGGGTGGGGTGGAGGGGGGTTGGTGAGACCCCCTCTGCATGGGCATGTGAACTCCCCAAAGGGTGGGCAGCAGCAAATCCCCTCAGAGCGGGACGCACAGGGGCAGCCACCACAGGGTTCTATTTAAGATCTAGGAGCACGGGATTTGTAACTAAGCAAGGATGCAAACATTCCTCCAGCAGGAAATGGTTAGAAAGAAGGACCTTGGAGTGCATTTCGTGCCTGCTGCTGTTACTGTTTTGTCTAATTGGGAAGAGAAAGAGAGTAACTAGAGGTGAGGTTTCCAGATGCAGAATGCCCTAATATTTATGGACTTTCTACTCCGAGGCAGGCACTGTGAGAGACCCTTCCACATTTATTATCTCATTTTATGCATCACAATAACCCTACCTGGCTGGTATATTTACCTTGTTTTGTCAATTGAGGAAGCAGAGGCCCAGATGTAACCAGAAAGCTCAGGGACCTGGCACAGAGCAGGTGCTTAGTAATGAGAAATTAAAAGACACTTGCCCAGGGTCATGGTCAGCAGGAAAGATTCAAATGCAGATTCTAAAGGTCCAGGCCACTCCAGACCCCACTTTGCTCTCTCCCTACCTGCTTGCTCAGGGCAGGAGACTGGGAGGCCTTCATCAGGAATGGGTTTTGGCCCCTGGGAAAAACTTCCAGATGGAGGAAATAAAGCTGTTTCTAGGGGAATCTGCTTTTAGAAGAGCAGTCAGACCTCCATGCAGCCCAAGGGAAGATCCCTCCAAACACTTAAGGTAGTCTCAGATATTTTGGAGGAGACAGTCAAAGATTCTGAATTAAAAAGAAAAAAAAAGAGAGAAAGGCCCCAGGCCAGTAAAATGCGAGCTATCTCTGCTATGAAATTGGGCTTTTCTCACGTGGCAGGGGGTCAGTGCCGGCTCCCTTTCTGGAATTTACCTTATTGTGATGAGAGTGAAAACAAACAGAACAAAAACCAGGTGGCCATGCATGTTTGGGAAATTTGGGATTGAGACATGTAAGCATGGTGGGAAGAGTCATGACTCTTAGAAATTTAATTGCTGGATAGAAATGACAGAAATCTGGATTTCTATCCCACCCTAACAGGCTCATATAAAACTCAACATGCTTAAAGTCAGTCAGCTGCCGCCCCCACCCAAACCCACCACCACCAAGGGGAACATAGCTGGCGTTTTTCTACTTGGGTTGGTGGCATCATCCTCCACCCAACCTCTCAAACTAGACACTTGAGATGCACGCTAGGAACCCCGCCTCCCCACAGTCCAGCAGGCCACCTAGTGCCAAAGGCTCTCCTTAACACTGTCCCTGTGGCATCTTCCTTCTATTCTCATGCACAAACTTCTAGGCCAACCTCCCCAGTTATAGTCTTACCCTCCTCTGCCCCTCAGTGGCTCAACAGAGATCCCTCTAAAATTCTAATTTGACCATGGCACTCCTCTACTTATCACCTTCCATCACTCACTAGCACTGAAGTATCTAGAGTCCAATCTTAGCATGCTCCGAAAACTTGCACGATCCCCAAAGATGGATGAATTGGGTCTGCCTCTGAAGTACCCCACTGTCTAGGTAAATAA
>NW_027730630.1:0-313 GCF_054177405.1 Leptonychotes weddellii | reverse complement strand
CAGGAAGCCTGCTTCTCCCTCTCCCACTCCCCCTGCTTGTGTTCCTGCTCTCGCTCTCTCTCTCTCTGTCAAATAAATAAATAAAAATCTTTAAAAAAAAAAAAAAGAACATTAGTAAAGCCTATATCTTTAGTGGCTTCTAAAAAAATTCCTCTATTTCTATTGTCATTTAAGTTGTGTACAATTCACTGAACATTTCTATATTCAGATACCATTCCAATACAAATCCATATCAATCCACTCCAGATTGGTCTCTGCCTCAGATCAGAACTAATACATATACTGTAAAATTTTGTTTTAATCTGTCCATAAT
>NW_027730629.1:0-313 GCF_054177405.1 Leptonychotes weddellii | reverse complement strand
CAGGCAGGTGTCTGCAAGCCAAGAAGAGAGCTCTAGCTTGAAACGGAATTGGCTGAATCTCCATTTGGACTTGCAGCCTCCAGACTGAGGAATAAACGTCTGTGGTGTAAGCGAGCAGGTCTGTGGTGTTTTGTTGTGGCAGCTGGAGCGGCCTGAGACAGTGGAGTACAGGGGTGGAGGGAGCAGAGCGCCTTTCAAAACCTTGGCCGGGGAGTGGCGCAGACCATGTCCTCTCCGGTGTCCCTGGCAGGGTTACTCCGGTGTCTGCGCCTAGATGCAGGGGCCCCCCAGGAAAGGCAAGCCGGGAAAGGCG
>NW_027730628.1:0-313 GCF_054177405.1 Leptonychotes weddellii | reverse complement strand
ATGTGCTTCACAGCACCTGCCTCTTAGGATTGTTGACGTAAATGTGTCATAATATTCAGAGATCTTGAAACCTCTCACGATGTTCTAAATGTAAGTTCTAAATAACAGCTGTTATTCTCCATTTTCCTGTCTCTTCTGTCCTTTTAAATTTACAACGCACTCGACATTCTTGGCTTTCAACTGTCCTCTTTCAATTTGCAGTCTCTTTCCTGACCTAGCCTTTTCTTTGGCCTTGACTCTCGGTAATCGACTCTCGATTAGGCACAGCCCTAGAACCTCTTGTGAACTGTTGCCTGCCCCTGTGAGAAACTGT
>NW_027730627.1:0-313 GCF_054177405.1 Leptonychotes weddellii | reverse complement strand
GGCCTGTGCTTGCTAGATCACCCTAGTCCCTATCTCTATGCAATGCCCTTACACTCTGCTTCCCTAAATTTGTCGCCAGCTAGCCCGTGATGTAAACACATCATTTACCAACGTGGATGTTTATATAATATACTGCTGACTGTAAAAAGGTACAAGTCAGGATATATAGCATTACCTCATTTTTGTAAAAATTAAAGACAGGGAAAAAAGTCTGGTTATACACTAAAACACAGGGAAGTTAAGGATGATCCTTTTTTTATTTCTTCTTGTTACTCATATATTATCTTTTTTTAAACTAGAGAATTACTTATAT
>NW_027730626.1:0-313 GCF_054177405.1 Leptonychotes weddellii | reverse complement strand
CCCCACCCTGTTAAGTCACCCAAGGCCCTACCTTGAACTTGGTGGCTAAGAGCCCAGAACCAGAGTCACACTGTCACACTTAAAGGCCGTGTGGTCCCAACGACATGCAGAACTTCCAGAAGCCTCCATCCCCTTCTCTGTAGCATGGGCATGGTGGTTCCCACTCATGGGATAAAACAACACTTGCACACTGAGCACTTGGACAATGTTTCCCCCCACCCAGGGCTGGCCCGCACAGCTGTGTAGGTGGGCCCCTACCCTGGGCACCTACCCAAGAGGGTGCCGAGCGCAGCTGGAGTCCAGCCTGGGCTCC
>NW_027730625.1:0-313 GCF_054177405.1 Leptonychotes weddellii | reverse complement strand
CCCACATCGGGCTCCCTGCTCGGCGGGAAGCCTGCTTCTCCCTCTCCCACTCCCCCTGCTTGTGTTCCTGCTCTCGCTATCTCTCTCTCTGTCAAATAAATAAATAAAATCTTTAAAAAAAAAAAAAACAAATCCATTTTATATGAAACTCTAAAATAAAGACAAATTCAACCTACAGCAACAAAGCAGATCAGTGGTTGCCTAGGGTTGGGATGGTCAAAAGGAGTACCAGCAGAACAGTCTACATAATTTGCAGGGCCCAGTGCAAAATGCAAACAGGGAGCCCCTTGTTCAAACAGTAAGAATTTTAAGG
>NW_027730624.1:0-313 GCF_054177405.1 Leptonychotes weddellii | reverse complement strand
TTTGTTTTCCTTTCTGTGCATCATATGTCCCTTCTGCCACTGAGCAGAAGCAAGCTTGGCTACTTTTCTGTCATAGGTTAAAAAGTATCTCTGTACTATAGGAGAGCTGTGAGGTGGGTCCTTCAAACCCTTGCTATTTGAACGGAGGAAATGAAGGAATCTGAACAGTCTTCTCTCTAGCTCTCTGTAGCCTTGCTCCTTCGTTACTACAGAGCTCTATTTTGCATATTAGTAGCTGAATCTAACCTCTTCACTTCTTGTATTTCTCTAGTAACAAGTTCTTATCTCTTTCCTGTTAAATATATATTTCAAG
>NW_027730623.1:0-313 GCF_054177405.1 Leptonychotes weddellii | reverse complement strand
TAGTAACACCACACCCTCCCTTGCTGGAAGATCAGATGATTTAGCACATGTAAAGCGCTTTGTAAAACTCATGGGATACATTAAGCCCCATATATGTCACCTCTTGGTATGACCGACCCCTTCCTTCTTGCCTGTTATGGGGACAGGTTCTGTCCAGTATTGGGTGATAAACCCCAGCTGTGCTTATCTGGTGTCCTACGAAGACCACCTGAGAAAGGCCCTGCCTCCACACCTAGTAGCACACACTGGGAAGAGGAATTTGAAAACCACAGTGGTTCCTGTAAGGCCTCCAATATGGCAGCCGCAAATCACA
>NW_027730622.1:0-313 GCF_054177405.1 Leptonychotes weddellii | reverse complement strand
CGTCTCAGAAGAACGTTGCTTGACGACTTAGTGTAGCACCAATAAATTTGTATCTCCGCTTCTCCATATGCCATTGTTTTCATTCTAAGAAGATTGTACTGTATTGTATTATATTTAAGATTTATTTATTTATTTTGAGAGAGAGAGGTAGGGAGGGGCAGAGGGGGAGGGAGAGAGAATCCCAAGCAGACTCCACTCTGAGCCCAGAGCCTGACATGGGGCTGGATCTCAAGACCCTGAGATCATGACCTGAACTGCAACCAAGAGTCAGATGTTTAACCGACTACACCACCCAGGCGCCCCTCAAAGAAGA
>NW_027730621.1:0-313 GCF_054177405.1 Leptonychotes weddellii | reverse complement strand
CACTATTTTCCTCCTAGGGTTTCTTCTCACCCGTGAATGATCCCATGAGATCTTAATTTAAAGAGCCAGCCTTACTTTTAAGTACTTTGTGATGATAGAGTCAAGGATAATATGACCGGTCTCCCATTGGCCTGTCTTTCAGCCACTTTGTTTTGGTCTGTACTGCAGTGTTGCTTGTTCCAAACAAGACCTACTATCCATAAGGTGATTATTGGCCAAGATCTCTGCAAAGCCTGCGGTAGTTCTGACATAAAGGAAGAGCGAGCTTGAATCCGGAGGAAGTCCACCACGCTGGGAAGGCAGGATGAGGGGG
>NW_027730620.1:0-4993 GCF_054177405.1 Leptonychotes weddellii | reverse complement strand
AAAAGCTAGTGAAGGAAAAGGAAAAATTAACTTTTGGGACTTCATCAAGATAAAAGCTTCTGCACAGCAAAGGAAACAGTCAACAAAACAAAGAGGCAACCCACAGAATGGGAGAAGATATTTGCAAATGACACTACAGACAAAGCGCTGATTTCCAAGATCTATAAAGAACTTCTCAAACTCAACACCCAAAAAACAAATAATCAAGTCAAAACATGAGCAGAAGACATGAACAAACACTTCTCCAAAGAAGACATACAAATGGCTAACAGACACATGAAAAGTGTTCATCATCATTAGCCATCAGGGAAATTCAAACTAAAACCACACTGAGATACCACCTTACACCAGTTAGAATGGCAAAAATGGACAGGGAAAGAAACAACAAATGTTGGAGAGGCTGTGGAGAAAGGGGAACTCTGTTACACTGTTGGTGGGAATGCAAGTTGGTACAGCCACTTTGGAAAACAGTGGGGAGGTACCACAAAAAATAAAAAAATAGAGCTACCCTATGACCCAGCAATTGCACTACTGTGTATTTACCCCAAAGACACAGGTGTAGTGAAAAGAAGGGCCATATGCACCCCAATGTTCATAGCAGCAATGTCCACAATAGCCAAGCTATGGAAAGAGCCGAGATGCCCTTCAACAGATGAATGGATAAAGAAGATGTGGTCCATATATACGATGGAATACTACCCAGCCATCAGAAAGGATGAAGACCCAATTTTTACGTCAATATGGATGGGACTGGAGGAGATTATGCTAAGTGAAATAAGTCAAGCAGAGAAAGTCAATTGTCATATGGTTTCACTTATTTGTGGAACACAAGGAATAGTATTGAGGACATTAGGAGAAGGAAGGGAAAAACAAAGAGGGGGGAAATTGGAGGAGGAGATGAACCATGAGAGACTATGGACTCAGAGAAACAAACTGAGGGTTTTAGAGGGGAGGGGGTGGGGGGATGGGTTAGCCCACGATGGGTATTAAGGAGGACATGTACTGCATGGAGCACTGGGTGTTATACAAAAACAGTGAATCATGGATCACTACATCAAAAACTAATGATGTATTGTATGGTGACTAACATAGCATAAAGAATAAAATTAAATTAAAGAAAAGAAAATATATTAAAAAAAGAATGGTGGAAACTATAGGCTACTCATTGAAAGACTATTGATAAATGAATTTTCCATTTTCATGTTAAACATCTTTTGAACACTTCTTTATTACCTTTAAGTAACTTAAAACCTAAGAAATGAAAAATCCTGCCAGCCTATCTGATTCAAAACAAATGACTCACTTTATAAAAAAATATTTTCTGGATATCAGTTGCTAGATATAGCATTCTTTCTCTGAAAAACTAGAAAAGATTAGTTTCAAAAAACCAGCTTATAATAAAGAAAACTGTTATCTGAACAGCAATTCTGAATATACTGTCTAGTGTCCAAGCATATTATGAATTGGTAACGGGTAGATTAAGTAGATTAGTAATAGTAAGTTTCAAATATAAAAATAAAACAACTAAAGTTATTTCAATTCTTAAAAATACCTTACATCATAAATTGCTATTTCTTATATTGAATGGTTATGTCTGTTTGCTGAACACATTCTAAGGATGCTGAAGCACACTGAATCACAGATAAGATGCCTTAGCCAATAGGCCATTTTTGAAATACTGGTTCTTCAACAGCTGGGTTTCATCCACCAATATTTGATGTAATTTTTTTCTTGACCATTATAATCTTTGTTTATATGATCAGTCCTGCTTTGCAATTAACCCTGTTACTCTTTGTGTAATTACATCTTACATTCTTCCACCTGACATAGTCCTGTCATCATGCTTTCCAAATAATAGAACTCCATTTGCTCCCCCTGGACTACCTACATCTGCAAACTATATTTCTCACTAAGCAACCATGCCTCATTCCCTTCCTTGACAAGCAAAAACAACACAACAAAGTGTTAAAACACACTTTGCCTTTTCTATTTTTGTTTCAACTTTCTAGAAGACCTGACTTGATTTTTAATTATCCTTATGAAATGTAGTCTATTCTAATTTCACTTAATCATTTTAACACACAATTTTTCATTGAATAGACTGTGAAATACATACATACATATAACAATACATAGCAAGAATCATTGCTTTGAAGGTACACAAAAGATAGCATAAATATATGAAATAAATGCTCTAAAACTTTATTAGAAGACTTCTAGTTTTGGCCCTGACATGTAAAGATCTTGGAAGTCTTCACTCTCATCCTGGCAATGAAAACAAATGGGACAAAATGAAATTGGTGCCTTCATTTGGATCCATCAGAGAATTGAGGTCATAGGGCAAATGTCATCCCAAAATCTGGAAAAAGAGGACTATCCAGAAAGTATGGCAACCAAGATTTGCTTACCTGGAGCACAAGCATATAGAGCCATTAAGTTGAAGAAAGATGGTAATTTTGAGACTGAGACTAGACTAGCATGAGAATAGGACTGTAGTCTTAGAGGGACTCATGCTTTCATAGGCTTCTGCTCCAAGAATCCTACCAGGTGCTCACTGTAACGATCCTGGAAAGTTCCCCTTGTGGCTCTGGCAGGGTGAGGGAAAGAGTAGCCATTGTGAGACACTCCCAAAGCCTACTTTCCAGGGAAAAAAATCTTTGCCTGAACAAAATTTTGAAACCCTATCTCAGCTGGGTGAAAGGAATTCCTGTTGAATGCAGTCCCTCTTACTTTCTTGTCTCACCTATGGGGAAGAAACTATAATCAACAGGGGACAGGGCTTTAAGGATATAAATTAGGAATGCCACAGACAGGGAAGAGAAACATCAAAAAAAGAAACCTATAAAATGGAGGAGGGTCTGGAATACTTGTGAAGGACACAGTCCAAATCAAAGTCCCACCAAAAGATTAAGGTTTAATCAAAAGATTATAGAAAGTGTCCCTGCCCTCACACCTTACCACCACAGCAAAAGGGCTCTCCTATAATAATAATTACTACAATTGAAAGAGCTCAGACTCTGTCTGGGGAATAATTAGGAAGCCTCTATGATAAGACAGAAGACAAAAACAAGGTCATTAGGAGAATTTGAGGCCTCTGGCACCTACAACTGCAACATATGTTGAACACAGTCCAACTCCAAGGATAGATGAATATAAATCCTTGCACTGAAGGCCGATTTACTTTATTTCCTATTATCCAAGATAACATGTACAGCTCTCAACAAAATATTATAAGGCATGCAAAAAGGGAAGAACACACAGTGGGAAAAGACAACATAGTCATCTGAACTAGACTCAGATAAGGCACACGTGTTGGAGTTATCAGAAAGGAAATACAAAATAATTATGATTAATATATTAAAGGCATGTAATAGAGTTCCCATGACAACCCTCAGGCTCACTGATTTACTAGAAAGACTCCCAGGATCTAGAAAAAGATGTTATATACATGATTAAGTTTATTACAGTGAAAGGGTCCACAGATTAAAATCAGCAAAGGAAATGATACCTGGGGCAAAGTTCAGGAGAAAACAGACATATGCTTCTTGGTATCCTTACCCAGGGAGTGACACAGGAATACACTTAGTTTTCCCAGAAATGATATGTGAGAACACATGATCAGTGTTGTCAATCAGGGAATCCCATGTGAGCCTTGATGTCTTGGTTTTTACTGGAGATCATTCACACAAGCATGCAGTACCTACAAGACTTATCTCAGCTACTCAGATTCTAGATCCCATCCCTCCAAATAAACTACTACATATATATATTAGAACAGCTACATTACAAAAAGCTAACAATACAAATTGCTGGAAAGAATGCAGAATGATAAAAACTTTCATTCATTGCTGGTAGGAATGTAAAATGGTACAGCCATTTTGACAGAGAGTTTGGCAATTTCTTCCAAAGCTAAGCACTATCTTACCATGATCCAGCAATGGCACTCGTAGGTAGCTGCACAACTGATCTGAAACTCATGCCAACATAAAAACCAGCATATAAATGTTTATAGCAGCTTTATTCATAATCACCAAATACAGGAAGTAACCAAGATGTCCTTCCATAGGAAAATGGATAAATAAACTGTGAGACAGCCACACAATGGAATCATATTCAGTGATAAAAAGGAATAGGCTATCAAGGCCCATAAAAAACATAGATGAATTTAAGTGCATATTGCTAAGTGAAAGAAGTCAGTCTGAAAGTGCCATATAGTTCCATTTTTATGACATTCTAGAAAAGGTAAAACATGAAGTTGGTAAACAGATCAGTAGTTGCCAGGGTTTTGTGGAAAGGGATATTTTTAGAGTGGTTAAATTATGATATATATGATACTGTAATGTTGGATACATGATATTCTACGGTTGTCTAAACCTGTGATAATTTACAACCATAGAGTGAATCTTAATGTATGCAAATTTAAATTTAAAAATCATTTAGGGGTGCCTGGGTGTCAGGCATTGATTTTGTGTCCTGCCACATTACTGAATTGCTCTATGAGTTCTAGTAATTTGGGGGTGGAGTGTTTTGGGTTTTCCACATAAAGTATCATATCATCTGTGATGAGAGAGAATTTGACTTCTTCTTTGCCAATTTGAATACGTTTTATTTCTTTTTGTTGTCTGATTGCTGTTGCCAGGACTTCTAGTACTATGTTGAACAATAGTGGCGAGAGTGGGCATCCTTAATGTGTTCCTGATCTTAAGGGAAAGGCTCTCAGCTTTTCTCCATTGAGGATGATATTCGCTGTGGGTTTTTCATAGATGGATTTTATGAACTTGAGGAATGTTCCCTCTATCCCTATACTCTGAAGAGTTTTAATCAGGAAAGGATGCTGTATTTTGTCAAATGCTTTTTCTGTATCAATTGAGAGGACCATATGGTTCTTCTCTCTCCTCTTATTAATATGTTCTATCACACTGGTTGATTTACAAATGTTGAACCACCCTTGCATCCTGGGGATAAATCCCACTTGGTCATGGTGGATGATCCT
>NW_027730619.1:0-313 GCF_054177405.1 Leptonychotes weddellii | reverse complement strand
GACAATTCTTTTCAGAGGTGGAAGAATGTTTGGGGTGGTGTTCCATGAAGAAGGTGATCTTGACCTTGAAGAACAAATCGGTGTTTTCCACACCATGCTGAGCAGGAGAAATAGTTTCACTTAGCAGTTCTTTTTCTAGTGCTGGTGGAATTAAGAGTATTTGCTTTGTTTGGGAATTCTGGGTACGGTAGTTGGGTGTGATTGTGTTGTTTGGGCTTTGGGGAAGCAAAGTGGACGAACAGGAGTGTACAGTATGACTTAGCAGTTCCACTCCTAGGTGTATACTCAAGAGATTTGAAAACACGTCCACACA
>NW_027730618.1:0-313 GCF_054177405.1 Leptonychotes weddellii | reverse complement strand
AAATAAATAAGTAAATCTTAAAAAAAAAAATTAACACAGGATTCCTGAGGCAGGCAAGGCAGGAAGTGCCCAGAAAAGGAAGTGAGGACGGAAACCTGGTGTGTGTGTGTGTGTGTGTGTGTGTGTGTGTGTGTGTGTGTGTGTGATCACCAGTGTTTACAGTGCTCTTTGAAGACAAGCTTTCAGTATGAATGTCCGAGTGAGGGCTGGTCGAAGGCTTTCAGAGAGATGGCACCGGGGAAGTGGAGGCCACAGCCGTAGTGAATGTGTAGCTAAAAGATCAGCGGTGAGACTCACAGCAACAGAATGGAGC
>NW_027730617.1:0-313 GCF_054177405.1 Leptonychotes weddellii | reverse complement strand
TTTGTTTTCCTTTCTGTGCATCATATGTCCCTTCTGCCACTGAGCAGAAGCAAGCTTGGCTACTTTTCTGTCATAGGTTAAAAAGTATCTCTGTACTATAGGAGAGCTGTGAGATGGGTCCTTCAAACCCTTGCTATTTGAACGGAGGAAATGAAGGAATCTGAACAGTCTTCTCTCTAGCTCTCTGTAGCCTTGCTCCGTGTTACTACAGAGCTCTATTTTGCATATTAGTAGCTGAATCTAACCTCTTCACTTCTTGTATTTCTCTAGTAACAAGTTCTTATCTCTTTCCTGTTAAATATATATTTCAAGG
>NW_027730616.1:0-313 GCF_054177405.1 Leptonychotes weddellii | reverse complement strand
ATCTGTAAGTTTTTTTTCTGTATTAACTAGCTTGTGTATTTCCGGTTTTGTCATTTCTTATCATTCTTTTTGATATTTGGGCGCTTGTATTTCAGGTCAGGGGGAATTACCATTATAGACTGCATAGTGTTTTCTAGAAGTGAACATGATAGGAAATGCTACAATAGTCAATATGTATGATTTAGTTAATTTACTAGAAGAGTATCTTAAGTAGTGCATTCTTAAAGTATTTTTAACCACTTTGCTTTGGGTTAAAAAAATACAAAGTCAGGCGCCTGGGTGGCTCAGTCGTTAAACGTCTGCCTTCGGCTCA
>NW_027730615.1:0-313 GCF_054177405.1 Leptonychotes weddellii | reverse complement strand
TGGGGGGGAGCAGGTGTCTGCAAGAGGGGTGTTGAACAAAATAATCATGCTGTAAAACAGGACAGTTGACACTTTGATGGCGGGGGTCTCCTGGGTCGGGGGTTAGGACATCTATGGGGAGGTAACTTCCTTCTGGATAAACCAGCAACAGGAGACTTAAATAGCTGTCCCCATGGAGTCATAGTGGGGTGCTGACCTGTGTGAAAAGCATGTTCCTAATCTTCATGGACTTCTTGGTTTTCCCAGAGTTACTGAAGGAGGACATGAAATGGCACGTGCGTGGTTCCTGGTATACAGATGGAGAGGTGATGGG
>NW_027730614.1:0-313 GCF_054177405.1 Leptonychotes weddellii | reverse complement strand
GGCGCACTCTGCAGTTCCGTGTGCGACTGAATGTGCGCACACAGGACTCCTGTGTGTGATTGTGTGTGTGTGCGCATACACATGCTTGCCAGGTTCCTGTGTGTGTATGCTTACGTATCTGTGTATTTGTGTATCTTTGGAGAAGACATGTGACCATAAATTTGGAGAAGTATGTCCTCGCTGGAACTCACGCTTGTGCAGGGGTAGAAGGAGCTGCGGCACTTGTATACATGCGAGAAAGTGTATTTGTCAGCTCGGGCGGCATAACAACATACCACAGACTGCTTGGCTTAAGCAACAGGAATTCATTTCT
>NW_027730613.1:0-313 GCF_054177405.1 Leptonychotes weddellii | reverse complement strand
CGTGGTTGTGTGTGCACACGCGTGCGTACGTGGTTGTGTGCGCACACGCGTATACGTGCGTGGTTGTGTGCTCACACACATATACGTGCGTGGTTGTGTGTGCACACGCGTGCGTACGTGGTTGTGTGCGCACACGCGTATACGTGCGTGGTTGTGTGCGCACACACGTGCGTACATGGTTGTGTGTGCACACGTGTGCATATGTGGCTGTGTGTGCACACGCGTGTGTACATGGCTGTGCACCCATGCATGTGCATGTGCACATGTGACATGCATGTATGCGTGCATCTCTATGTGCATGTGTGTGCACATG
>NW_027730612.1:0-313 GCF_054177405.1 Leptonychotes weddellii | reverse complement strand
TTTATGTAGATTGCAAATGGAGCTTCCAGCTACACTACAGGATTCTGGAATGAGGAAGGGGTGGGCATCCACATTTTTACAGGCTGCCCAGGTGATTTTGAGACCCACAGGGTTAAAAAAACCACTGCTCCAGGCAACCAGGCTAGGGAAGGGGTATTCCAAAACAATTAATTAAGGCAAGCAAAAGAGACAACAGAAGTATTATGCAAATATGCAGCCATTCAAGGCTATTCATTTCCAGGAGAGAATGTGGATCCAGGTAAAGATTGCCTGAAATACAGGCTGAGTCAGGTTGCTCCCCATAGGGCCAAGG
>NW_027730611.1:0-313 GCF_054177405.1 Leptonychotes weddellii | reverse complement strand
ATAGACAAACATGGAACCACTAACATTTCAAAATAATAAACATTAAATGAAATCAGATTTATAGACTTAAAGACGTGGCCCTATTATTTGGTTCTTGGGATGTGAAAATGCTTCGTAAAATCATTGTAAACCCTATGTATATTCTGTCACAAGACCTATCTGTTTTGTCTTAATATGCTTCTTTTTAATATTTTGACAAGATTTTCCATAGCTATAGCTTATCTTAATTAGCACCCAGACTTATCCTAATTTAATCATAGCGGCCAGTACCATTTTGAATAATAAGAAAGTGCATATTGCATTTGATTTCATT
>NW_027730610.1:0-313 GCF_054177405.1 Leptonychotes weddellii | reverse complement strand
ACACTGGGAGACAAGGACCCTAAAGGAGCCGCTAATAGGAGCCGCATTAGGAACCGTAAAGACCAGTTAGGCCTGTTAAGCTACAGGAAACACAGCAGAGAGAGTTCTCTGATGGTATTAATCGCAGGCAGTTGCTGCTAACCCCCAAAGCTGCAAGTGCCCCCAGGTGGCCTAGAGGAAGTGCCCAGTAGGGACAGTTTTTGGGAGCCTACCAACAGCTTGCTTTATTGTTAGAATTAGCCATGGCAAGAGAAGACAGAGCATGTGGCAGAGGAGGTCATGTCCAGCCCTCTTCACCATCTCAAAATAACTC
>NW_027730609.1:0-4994 GCF_054177405.1 Leptonychotes weddellii | reverse complement strand
AGACTTGGGCTCCAGTGTTCATAATAGGATTATCATTATAAGATGGAATCAAACCTATTGTCTGCCAACTGGTGAACAGACTAAATGAAATGCATAGCATACAATGGAATACTATTTAGCAATAAGAAGGGATGTAGTTCCAATTCTACAACATGGATAAACTTCAAAAACACATACAACGTGAAAGAACACAGATGCAAAAAGGCCAAATATTGTACAATTCCATTCATGTGAAATGTTGAGAACAGGCAAATCTATAGAAACAAAAAGTAAATTAATAATTGCCTGGAGCTAGGGCAAATGAAGGGGTTTAGGAGTGGGATGGGGATTAACTGTAAATAGATAGGAGGGATCTTATTAGTGTGATAAAAATGCTTTAGGAGTGGATTATAATTGTTGCACAACTCACTAAATTTACTGAAAATCATAATACAGATGAATTTTATGGTGTAAATTATATCTCAATAAAATTGTTTAATAATGCATTGAGAGTTATAATCAAATTTCTATTTTCCATTTGATTTAGGAGAAAAGCCATATGCAAAATCCCAAACTCTAGACTACCTAAGATTTGTCATTGCACTTTGCTTTAAAGCATGTTATCTGAATCATAATTGAATGTGAATTTCCCCAGATTCAGTTAATTCACTTCCCACAAAATTATAATGGAAGGAAAACCTCATTCAAAAGAAACTTGGAATTAACCCCTTTTCCTTCACCCTTTACCCTTCTCTATCTTGCCTGTTCAATTGTTCTCAGCTCCCAACCACTGTGGGTTTCTTGAACACGTCAAGCAGAGAATCTATTAACTTGCAGACTTTGAGCAGAGAGATTTAGATGTTTGTGGTTCAAAGTTTAAGCAACATGATATGCTCCAAGTTTCATGGGGCTTGGAGATCTTTATTCTAGTTTCAGTTTTCTCATGAAACTTGGGGTCATGACATAACTCACCTATCTAGTTTTCCTTAGGCTTTTATTTAATGATGCAGTCCTCACCTGTAAACTAATATAGATCAGTTCTTCCCTAGGCAGGTATAGATTTGTTGCTTAAGGTATAAAAATATGACTAAGAACTGTCAGCAGCAGAAATAAATTGCATTATATATAACATATTAAAATAAATTAAAATATATATACATACACAACACAATTTTTCAAATGTTTGTGATATTTTGTGATTAATACAAGGTTATTAAAATGTTATTGAATTCATTTTAGATTTGTGTTTTATTTAAGTTAATAGATTTATTTTTGTGGGGGGTGATCATATATATATATATTCTAATACCCCCAAAATTTGGAACCACTAAATTTTTTTTTTAAAGATTTTATTTATTTAACAGAGAGATCACAAGTAGGCAGACAGGCAGGCAGGCAGGCAGAGGGAGAGGGAGAAGCAGCCCCCCTGCTGAGCATGGAGCCCAATGCGGGGCTCGATCCCAGGACGCTGGGATCATTCCCTGAGCCAAAGGCAGACACAACCAACTGAGCCACCCAGGTGCCCCTGGAACCACTAAATATTTCTAAAGTCACTTTCATCCCTAATTTATGCCTTCGGGCTTCTCTGATATATTCAAGTTAGACTGCATAAAGGTGATGTGACAGTAACAAAATTTTCAACTAAGTATAGAGTTAGAAGTATTCTCAATGAATGTGACATTATGCCAGTTGGGTTTCTAGTTTAAATCTCTTTCATTACTGAACAGATAAGGAAATGTTTACAATACCTAGTTAGGATATCCAAACCATGTGGCAACTGGCTGGTTTGAACACTAAAATTTTACCTTGGAAATAAAGGGACATTCTAGTCAGCATGACAGACAGATTTCTTCCAAGATTTCCAACACCTGGGGTACATGCTCTGTATAATCCCACCTGCTTGAGTATGAGCAGGAGGTATGAATATGACAGAATACCACTCTATAGTTAACTATGTTCTATGGAAAAAGTAAAGGGATTTTGTAGATCTAATTAAGGTCCCTAATTATTTGACTAAGTTAATCATAAGGAAAATTATTCTGGTGAACCTGACCTAACCAGGTAAGTCACTAAAAAGAGGATATACAGAAGTGTCTAGGTGGTTCAGTTGGTTAAGCATCCAACTCTTGATTTCCGCTCAGGTCATGATCTCAGCGTTGTGAGATCAAGCCCCACACGGGGCTCTGCACTCAACTGGGAATCTGCTTGAGAGTCTCTCTCTTTCTCTCCCTCTCCCCCTCCCCCCACTCGTGCTCTCTAAAATAAATAAATCTTAAAAAAAAAAAAAAAGAGGATGTACAGATCAGAAAAGGAAGAAGCCAGAAGAAACACTGTCCTGTTGGTTTTGAAGATACAAATGTTGTGGAGAGAGTTACCTGGCAGGGAAAAGTGGGAACCCTCTAGTTGCTGAGGATCTTGAGTCCACCAGTGTAAGGACTGAATTTAGCCAACAACCTGTGAACTTGCAAGAGGACCTTAGATGAGACGGCAGCCCTCACACCTTGATTTCACCCAGGTGAGAACCTGAGCAGAGGACCCAGTTAACCCAGGTCTGGACTACTCACCCACAGAAATGAGCTAATACTTTTATGTTGTCTTAAGCTGCCAGATTAGTGGTAATTTTTTAGAGAGTGATAGAAAGTTAATACAGTCAGACTCCATACAACAGAACAAAGACCGGTGTTCCTGAAGGGAAGCCCACCTCTATTCCAATCCCTTCCAATCCACTGTCCATGGCTGAAGGTCAGAAGTCCTGCCTGACCAAGGCACAGCGTGGTATCTTCAGTGGCCAGTACTAGAGTTGCCTGAAGAAGGCCTCGGCTCTCAGTGTGGCAGTTGTCGGTGAGTGACACATAGTAGGGAGTTGGGGGTGGGGGGCAATGGTACATGGAAACTAGAAACGAAATGTATTTCTACCCCTCTGAGCCACAGGCTATCACAGGGAGTGGCAGGACTCCATGATCACCTGGAGTCTTCCCCTGAAATAGTCCCTTTACACAAGCACCCTGAGGAACAAATACCCTTCTGCCTTACAGTAGCATAGCTTAGAAGAGCGGATTGGGGCTTCTTCCTGGAAGAGTAGAGTGGTCTCTCTGTTGACTTGGTGACTTCCCTCTAGAAAGAGCAGCAGCTGGTACCTTGGAGTAACTAAAAACAAAACAAAATTTCTGCTTGACCAGACATGCTGATTCTATGATACTGTCCCTGCCCCCTCGGCCTTACTCCATGCTTTGTTCCCTAAAGGAAATGGGTGCTGCTTATTCCAGTAGCTTTAGAGAAACTCAGCCCATTACAAGCTTGTGCCCCATCCGCTAGCTCAGACAGACATCCCCTCCCGTCCCTTCCCTGGGTCTCTTAGTGGCCCACAGCTGCCCCAGCCAGAGCAGCCTTGCAGGGATGACAGCCAGCATCCTGAAGGACGGAGGCGGGGTCCTGGCCGCTGGCCCATTTCAGCATAATTATCCCGCCTGGGTTTTTGCCCATTATAACGAATTGTTTTGGAGGAAAAGATCAAACAGCAGGGAAAGCCTCACGAGGAAGAACACATCTGTTAAGAACTCCCACTGAAAAGGTTATAAAGCATTTTTGTTTACTAAATCTTTCAAGTCTGAAACTGGTTCAAGGGCAACAGAGCTGCCTTGTTTTAGTAAAGAGAGAATGGGAGAGAGAAAGGAAGAGAGAGAGAGATTGGAAAACAGACCTAATGAGCCACCAAAACTAACTGAAAAATCACACACACACACACACACACACACACACACACACTCTCTCCCAAAAAGCTGTAAGTAATTACAGGCACTTTCGTGCAGCATAAGTACCTAAAACAGGTTTATAAATATTACAAATACATATCTTTAAGACTGCCTTATACATTTAAGATAGGCATATAAGACAAAAAGTTTTCAATAATGCATAGAAGTGCTTTGTACACATGTGATCCCAATTTAAGATGGTTTCTAAAGATTTTAATTCTTGGCTCCAGTACCTGGATTGCAAGAGATTTAAATTAACAAGGTTAAAAATGTGTTTTTGGTGTATGTCCTTGGAATTCACTCTGCCCTCTAGCAAACACTCTAAGTTTCAGCAATTACGTTTGTATTATCCATTGTGATCCTATAAAATCAAATGTATGTTAGAAAAAAGGAGGGGAGAAAAGCCTGTAATTTCACAAGATTTTTGGTTCACAGATTGGGCATTGGCTTTATTATACATTACCATATATTAATGCTGAATTTCATTCCTCTAGATGATTATGGTAACACAGTATGATAGAGCTGTCGATTCAGTGGCTATTCTGCAGTACAAATAATACCATGCACATATTGGCTGGAGATGTGAAATCAGACTGGAATTTGTAGGAAGTACAGTTACTCCACAAACCCATAAACAAGATGACTAAACATGTTGTCCAGAAGCCACAACTGTGCTTTCCTTTCTTCTCCTCTCCATTCTCCTGCCCCCTTCCTCTCTATGCAAAAAAAAAAAAAAAAGACAAATAGTTGTAGAGATTCCTGCAAAAGCCCAGGAAACCGGACAGAGAATGACAGGCTTGGGGCAAGATGTGGGGCAGTCCCCACTACAGAGGTGCAGATAGGTGTCTTTTTCTTGGGTTTGCATAGAAAGTCCTCTGAATGAGCTTGCGGTGCCCTGTCCCTTACCTTCTCACAGACTGCTAATACAGGCAGGAAAAGTACACACAGAAGGTTTTAGAAGGAGAGGGGAGGACTCTGGGAAATATACTAAAAATCAGTGAATCTCCATTTGGAAGACTATAGTCAACTCTTGGTTGTCTACACCAGTGCTAGAGGCAAAGAGCAGATCCAAGGCACAGATAAACCTTCCTTAATGGATCCGAAGGGGTACATGCACCTCAATGTTTATAGCAGCAATGTCCACAATAGCCAAATTGTGGAAAGAGCCAAGATGTCCATCAACAGATGAATGGATAAAGAAGATGTGGTATATATATACAATGGAATATTATGCAGCCATCAAAAGGAATGAGATCTTGCCAT
>NW_027730608.1:0-313 GCF_054177405.1 Leptonychotes weddellii | reverse complement strand
ATTGGATTTAGCAAGAGGAATTACTGGTCATCTTCTTGTGGAGTGACAGGAGCAGAAGCTGGATTGCAGGAACTGGTGGAGGCTGCTAGTGTAAGCACCTTGGCAGTTGGGGGTGGGGGTGGGGGTGGAAGGAAAGGCGTAGACACTACGGGGTATGTGGGCCAAGCGAGGGCTGCTTTAACGTGCTGTGTGCTGGAGCAGGGGGGGGGCAGGTCCTGGCCACCCACAAAGGCAGAGGCCAGGGAGTCACCGGGGAAGCCGAGACGGGAAATGCTGGTGGGAAAGGATTTATACTCCTCATGCCGTGCATCTT
>NW_027730607.1:0-313 GCF_054177405.1 Leptonychotes weddellii | reverse complement strand
TTTTTTACTAGGATGCTTTATAGGCCTGGCCTTCCACATTTTTTATTTGACTTGTTGGAAGACTCACCAAGAAGGCCCAGAAGCCTCTCCCAGGCCTCCTGTGGAGGAGGAGCGGTGGTATATCAAAACCAAAACAGGTCTGGGAGGCAGGATTCTGGCTTCCCCTTGTGTGGCTTTGGGTTAGGTCCCTATCTCCTCCACAGCTTGTTTCCTCCTCTGCAAAATGGGGAAAAATGCTATCTATCCTTTTAGGTGTTATGGTTCACACTGCAAATGGTGTTCAAGTTTTAAACTCATTTATATGCCCCAAGAT
>NW_027730606.1:0-313 GCF_054177405.1 Leptonychotes weddellii | reverse complement strand
TTGCTTGGATCAGAGCCTGGGCTCCCTCAACCGGCCTGGATTCAGTCCAATTCTATTTATTCTTCATGGTGACACCAAACTTATCCATTTAAAATTAAATCTGATACACCATCCCCTGACTTAAGAATTTTAGTGGTTTCCCACTGCTTTTATTTATTTTATTTTATTTTATTTTATTATGTTATGTTAATCACCATACATTACATCATTAGTTTTTGGTGTAGTGTTCCATGATTCATTGTTTGCGTATAACACCCAGTGCTCCATTCAATACATGCCCTCTTTAATACTCATCACCAGGCTAACTCCTCCC
>NW_027730605.1:0-313 GCF_054177405.1 Leptonychotes weddellii | reverse complement strand
TGATCCTGGGGTCCTGGGAAAGAGTCTCGCATCAGGCTCCCTGCTCAGCGAGGAGTCTGCTTCTCCCTCTCCCCCTGCCCCTCATCCGGCTGGTGCACTAACTCTCTCTCGCTTTCTCTCTCGAATAAATAAATAAAATATTTAAAAACAAATAAATAAAACATCTACATTTTAGGGGTCTGCTCTATATTGACTGTACACGTTATAGCAGTAGGTGGTCAATTATTGTCTATTGAATAAATACATGAGCAACAAGCCACATCTTTTCAGGTCATTTTCCCCCTGAAGTTAATCTCAATTCCATCATACACAC
>NW_027730604.1:0-313 GCF_054177405.1 Leptonychotes weddellii | reverse complement strand
ATAAAACATTAAATGAATACAACACGAAGAAAGTTATACTTAAATGAAGAGATTTAATTTGAGAAAACAAGAAAATAGAACAGTCTGATTAAAAACATTGAGAAAATATTGAAGTGAAAAGTGGTAACAGCCACAGATAATGAAGATTTAAAACTTTTAAGAGTATGTATAAATAAAAACATGTTGAAACAATTATCCAAGTTATAAATTAACAACATTGACTCAAGAAGAGAGATAAGACAGTAACTATAAAATTTGAAAGATAATATTTTTCAAATATAACCCCGTTGCCCCAGAGGCATCTAGGCTCAGA
>NW_027730603.1:0-313 GCF_054177405.1 Leptonychotes weddellii | reverse complement strand
CGCATCGGGCTCCCTGCTCAGTGGGGAGCCTGTTTCTCCCTCTCCTTCTGCCTGCCTGTCTGCCTACTTGTGATCTCTCTCTCTCTCTCTGTCAAATAAATAAATAAAATCTTTAAAAAAAAAAGTTGAATTATAAAACCACCTAGTTTCCAATTTTATGAAATGTTCTGGCTGGAAGTGAAATGGAATCATTAAGGATGTTCTCAGTTACATAGACAGATCAGTCCATTTGCCTAGGCCAGGACTCTCAGGCTAATTAGAAGATTCTAGAAGTGTCATGGACTAGAGAGGAGGTCACATCCCAGATGGGTAA
>NW_027730602.1:0-313 GCF_054177405.1 Leptonychotes weddellii | reverse complement strand
AGTGTAAGAACAAAGAGATTTTTTTTCCCTCTTGTTTGAGAATGAGTTGCTTTATGGCAGAGTGAAGTTTCAGCTCCTTCTCCATGCATGCTGGACTCTTGATTATGCCTGTGATGTGTGTGGGAAATACAAGCTGGTGTCCTCTCACAGGTCAGCTTGGTGACTCTCTGGAAACACAGTGCTTTTTATTTATTTATTTATTTTTTTTTTAAAGATTTTATTTATTTATTTGAGACAGAGAGAATGAGAGAGAGAGCACATGAGAGGGGTGAGGGTCAGAGGGAGAAGCAGGCTCCCTGCTGAGCAGGGAGCC
>NW_027730601.1:0-313 GCF_054177405.1 Leptonychotes weddellii | reverse complement strand
TGGCAAAGAAGCACGACAGCACTCACCAAATCATACCTGAAAAGGACTTTTGTTAGTTGTGAATGAAAGAAACTGCTTGCTGTCAGGTTGAAGCTAGAAAGTACTAGAAGGTACTTCAGCAGATACGGCGCTTCCCTTCGTAGAGGTCAGAGGACGTCCCAGGGAAGGTTTGGCTTTTTTTCTACTTTTTTTTTTTTTTTAAAGATTTTATTTATTTATTTGACAGAGACACAGCAAGAGAGGGAACACAGCAGGGGGAGTGGGAGAGGGAGAAACAGGCTTCCCACGGAGCAGGGAGCCTGATGTGGGGCTC
>NW_027730600.1:0-313 GCF_054177405.1 Leptonychotes weddellii | reverse complement strand
AAAATAAAAAGGAATAATGTTTTCAGCAAGATTCTGCTTTATAGTTGTATAATCTAAAATTCTAAAAAGATGTTCCTAAAGAGAATGTTAAGGCTCATAAACTCATCCTTTGCAAAAAAACAAAACAAAACAAAACAAAGCAAAACAAAAACGGTTGTGACAGGGATAGAACCTAAATTACTCAGTTCCACTCTTTACACAGCAGCTGAATAATCTATTTTCAGTCTGGTATATTTATAACACATTGTCACCTTCAAAATAATGGAAATTATCTATGAACCACTCTTCTACCTTGACAGACACATAAAATCAA
>NW_027730599.1:0-4994 GCF_054177405.1 Leptonychotes weddellii | reverse complement strand
AAAACCCTCAGTTTGTTTTTTCAGAGTCCATCGTCTCTCATGGTTTATCTCCCCCTCCGATTTCCCCCCCTTCATTCTTCCCCTCCTGTTATCTTCTTCTTCTTCTTCTTTTTTTTAATATATAATGTATTATTTGTTTCAGAGGTACAGGTCTGTGATTCAACAGTGAGTGCTGTGTTTTTTTTAATTTAAAAACAATTTCTATTTTTTGAAACATGGTGGTAAAAATTCTTATGATTACCAAATATTCTCTTAGTCATAATTTAGCCAATGGCCACATGGAAGAGACTTGTAAATATTTTCTTGCTGTTTGTCAGAAGGAAAGAAAATTAGTTTCTGTGACTAACTAGCCACTCTTTGCCATACCAACTTATTGAAAGTTCATATATATGAAAACTGAAATCATTATAACTATGAAAGAACAATGTTACAAAGCTAAACCGAGCCAGAATCTAAAGTGTTCAAGAACAAGGGACCTGGAATTCTGTATGTTATTACATTAAGGAGCAATAAAACATGGTCCAGTCTAACATTCAAAGCTCTGTGCTTTTAAGCAGAGGTGGGAGGATGCAGAGTTTGAGAGTAGCAATGAGAAATAAAAGGATGCCAAGCTCAACATCAAGCCCAAAAGTCCAAGAGATATAAAATACAAAAGTTATCACTTGGGGACGGCAGAAAACAGTGTTCTCAGAAAAGTGGTAGGTTTCTGTTAGAACATGAATGGAAAAGAATAATCAGAAAAATTTTGAAGATATGGGCAGGTTCCTAATGTGGAGAGTGTTGGGGGAAGATGTTAGAATGGGGTATGTATAGTCCTCCAAACAGGGACTAGGGTAAGTAGAGAGTCCATGGGCATGTGGAGGGTTTGTGGAGGAAGGTGTGGATGAGGAATAACCTGAGAGACCTAAGCTTCTCTTTGATGTCTTATAAGGGAAGGGAAAAAAAATGTAGAAATTATTCCTAATGGCTCTGAGGCAGAATGTGAGGCACTGGAAGAGTAGGTGTGTTGATAGATCATGCAGTATCCACTCTGTCTTCCACTTGGCTTCTGCTGATGAAGGTCTCCAGGTTGGATGGATGATACAACTAAAAACCAGGCCCACTCTTTGACTCTTACAAGTAAAGACATCAAAGACATATTTTTCCATTTAATTTATTGATTTAGATAATTTTATGAAGAATTCCAAATATCAAATTTTCCATTCATCCCTAGAATTAAAAATAGTTTCATTTTTACTGCATTGGGCTTGTTCACATATCTAGGTGTGTGTGTGATATTGATATTTTGCTAGATTCTATTTGAAATTATTTTATTTACAATGTTTTCATTTATAAAAATATGTATTTATTTATATAGTTTTTCTACTTTCTTCATAAAAGGATAACTATATATTTTCTTTGGTCATGAAGAGTTTAAAGGACATTAGCACTGTCTCAGTTGCTTACAAATAAGAAAGAAACTATACAGATTTTGATGTACTCTTAGCAAATCTTTAATTACTATTCTTATATTTCCCATGACAATAGGTTTTATCAAGTTTTCCTTACTTAGATTACTTTTTGTATTTTATATTCTATCAAGAAACCATCCATTTACTCTCAAATGTCAAATATTTTCCCATGGAATTATATGTGGTGTTCTTTTACAATTATTTTAACCTCTTTTCTTTTTTTTTTTTTTAAGATTTTATTTATTTGACAGAGAGAGAGCAAGAGCAGGAACACAAGCTGGGGGAGTGGGAGAGGGAAAAACAGGCTTCCCGCTGAGCAGGGAGCCCGATGTGGGGCTCAATCCCAGGACTCTGGGACCATGACCTGAGCCAAAGGCAGACACTTAACGACTGAGCCACCCTGGGGCCCCTTTAACCTCTTTTCTAAGAGTGATTCTATCTCTTTCCTCATTCTTAATTTTATCTATTTCTCCCCCCCCTTTTTTTTTTCTGTTCCTTTATTATATTAGTGATAACTTATCTTTCTTGTCTTACCTTAAAATGAATTAATGAATTCAACTTTAGATTGCTTATTGCAATAACTTCTACCTTTAGTTTTTATTTATTTCTATTCCCTCACTTGTTTTTATTTTTTAATGTTTATATTAAAACATATTTGTGCAATATATGAGAAATACGTATTTTAAAACAGTTTCTCTTGTGTAATGAATATAAAAAAAGCTTCGTGGACACAACAATCAGACACTAAAAAGAAATAAAAGGAAGCCAATATGGTAAGGAAGAAGTCAAGCTTTCACTAAATGCAGATGACATGATACTTCATATAGAAAACCTGAAACACTCCACCAAAAAAACTGTTAGAGCTGGAAAAAAAAAAAAACAAAAAAAAACAAATTCAGTAAAATCACAGGATACAAAATTAATGTAAAGAAATCAATTGTGTTTCTATAAACCAATAGTGAAGCAGTAGAAATTAAGAAAACAATCTCATTTATAATTGGCCCAAAAATAGTAAGATATGTATAAATATACCTAATCAAAGAGGTGAAAGACCTACACTCTGAAAACCTATAAAACACTGATGAAATAAATTGAAGATGACACAAAGAAATGGAAAGACATTCTATGTTCATGGATTAGAAGAACAAATATCATTAAAATGTCTGTATTACCCAAAGCCATCTACACATTTAATACAATCCCTATCAAAATACCACCAGTATTTTTCACAGAACTAGAACAAACAATGCTAAAATTTGTATGGAACCACAGAAGATCCCGAATGGCCAAAGCAGTTTGTAAAAGAAAAGAAAAGCTGTAAGCATCACAATTTCAGACTTCAAGTTATATTACAAAGCTGTAGTGATCAAAACAGTATGTTACTGGCACATAGATCAATAAAACAGAATAGAAAACCTAGAAATAAACCCACAATTATATGGTCAATTAACTTTCAACCAAGGGGGGAAAGAATATTCAATGGAAAAAAGACAGTTTCTTCAATAAATGGTGTTGGGAAAACTAGAGAGCCATATACAAAAGAATGAAACTGGACCACTTTCTTACACCATACACAAAAATAAATTCAAGATTGATGAAAGGCCTAAATTTGAAACCATCAAAATCCTGGAAGAAAGAACAGTACTAACTTCTCTGACATTGGCCATAGCAACTTTTTTTCTAGATAAGTCTCCAGAGGCAAGGGAAACAAAAGCAAAAATAAACTATTGGGCTTCATCAAGATAAAGAGCTTATGCACAGTGAAGAAAAAAATCAACAACACTAAAAGTCAACTTACAGAATGAGAGAAGATAGTTGCGAATGACATATTTGATAAAGGGTTAGTATCCAAAATATATAAAGAACTTATAAAACTCAACATCCCCAAAACAAATAATCCAATTAAAAAGGGTAGAAAATATGAACAGATATTTCTCCAAAGAAGATATCCAGATGGCTAATAGACACATGAACAGATGCTGAACATCACTTATCATCAGGGAAATGCAAATCAAAACTACAATGAGATATCATCTCACATATGTCAAAATAGCTAAAATCAACATAAGAAACAACAGGGGTTGGCAAGGATGTGGAGAAAGGGGAAACCTCTTGCCCTATTCGTGGGAATGCAAAAGCCCTCTGGAAAACAGTATGGAGTTTCTACACAAAGTTAAAAAAAGAACTCCCCTAAGATCCAGCAATCACCCTACTGGGTATTTACCCAAAGAATACAAAAGCACTAATTGAAAGAGATACATGCACCCTTATGTTTATAGCAGCATTATCAACAATAGCCAAATTATGGAAGCAGCCCAAGTGTTCATTGACCAATGAATGGATAAAGAAGATATGGTATATATATATACAATGGAACCTTATTCAACCATAAAAAAAATGAAATCTTGCCATTTATAATGGCATGGTTGGAGCTAGAGAGTATTATGCTAAGCGAAATAAGTCAGTCAGAGAAAGATAAATAGTACATGATTTCACTCATATGTGGAATTTAAGAAACAAAACAAATAAACAAAGGGAAAAAAGAGAGAGAAACCAAGAAACAGACTCTAACTATAGAGAACAAACTGATTATTAACAGATGGGGGGATGAGTTAAATTGATGATGGGAATTAAGGAGTACACTTGTGATGCATACCAGGTGATGTATGGAATATTTGAATCACTATATTGTACACCTGAAACTAATATAACACTGTACGTTAACTAGAATTAAAATAAAAACTTAAAAAAAAAAAAAAAAAGCTTTGTGGTCTAGACCACAAAGGAAATGCTTTTAGTATTTGCTGTATCCCCTAGACAATGATATAGTTTTTCCTAGCTAGTTTTCCTAGCTAATTCCCTACTTCAATTCTTTTTTTCTTCACTTCTTTTTTGATAACGTGCTTATGTTGGAATGTGGTTGAGACTTGTTTGTGGAGATATATATATATATATAAATTTTTACTGACTTATGATTAGAAAATATGCTTTCCAAAATTTCTATATTTGAAATACTCTTCAGATTTTTTTGGTATGGTAACTACATATAGAGAAACAAACAAACAGAAAACAAACTGTCCATGAGTAATACTTTTACATATTTATATATTTAATTGAATCTGTTGATTTTTGGATTATTTTATACTTTTATTTTTGTACTTACCAAATCTATTTGATTCTAAATAATGTATATGGATAATTGTGGATATAATGTATTGTATCTAATTTTTATTGACTTCTGATAAATTTAGCAATATATAATATATATATCCATGGATATACACTTATGGCAATTGCACAATCATAAAGGTGTATCTATTATTTTACAAAACATATTTTTTCCGGGGCGCCTGGGTGGCTCAGTTGGTTAAGCGACTGCCTTCGGCTCAGGTCATGATCCTGGAGTCCCTGGATCGAGTCCCGCATCGGGCTCCCTGCTCGGCGGGGAGTCTGCTTCTCCCTCTCCCACTCCCCGTTTGTGTTCCCTCTCTCGCTGTGTCTTTCTCTGTCAAATAAATAAATAAAATCTTTAAAAAAAAAAAA
>NW_027730598.1:0-313 GCF_054177405.1 Leptonychotes weddellii | reverse complement strand
TGACTCAGTCTTGGTATGCTTTATTGTATTTTTCTAGGAATTTATCTATTCCCTCTGAGTTGTCCAATTTGTTGGCACATAATTGCTCATAATAGTCCTTTATGATCTTTTTTTTTTCTGTAGCACTGGTTATAATGTCTCCTTCATTTATGATTTTGAGTCTTCTTTCTTTTTTTCTTGGTTAGGCTGGGTAAGGATTTTCAATTTGGTTTATCTTTTCAAAAAACAACTCTTACTTTCATTGATTTTTCTATCTTTTTCTCTGCTTCATTTTTTTCTGCTCTAATCTTTATTTCCTTCTTTCTGTTAACTT
>NW_027730597.1:0-313 GCF_054177405.1 Leptonychotes weddellii | reverse complement strand
TCAGGTCATGATCTCAGGGTCCTGGGATCGAGGCCCAAGTCAGTCTCCCTGCTCAGCGGGAAGTTAGCTTCTCCCTCTGCCCCTCCTGCTGCTCATGCTTGTGCTCTTGCATGCTTGCTCTCTCAAATAAATAAATAAAATCTTAAAAAAATAAAATACTTTTTAAAAGTAATTAAAATTTTTATTTTTTTATTTTATTATTTTTATTTTTTTTTAATTTTATTTTATTATGTTATGTTAGTCACCCTACAGTACATCATTAGTTTTTCATGTGGTGATCCAGGATTCATTGTTTTCGCATAACACCCAGTGC
>NW_027730596.1:0-313 GCF_054177405.1 Leptonychotes weddellii | reverse complement strand
AAATGGAAGATGTGAACAATGCTGTCCATGAGCTGGACCCAATAGGCACCTGCAGGACACTCCAGCCAACAGCAGGACGCACATTCTTGTCCAGTGCACCTGGGACATTGCCCAGGGTAGACCATATGTTTGGGCACAGGGTAAATCCACACATCCTAAAGAGGGAAATCATACAAAGTATCTTCTCTGATGATAATGGAACAGAACTAGAAATCCGTCAGAGAATGAAATTTGGGAAATCCACAATTACACCCAAATTCTACAACACACTCTTTTTTTTTTTTTTAAAGATTTACTTATTTATTTGAGAGAG
>NW_027730595.1:0-313 GCF_054177405.1 Leptonychotes weddellii | reverse complement strand
AGATGCGGGAAAACACGACAGCCTCTCCACTGTAACAGCACGAGGGAGATGAGCTAGACTGGGGGATTATGGCCGGGGGAGACATTCAGGTGGTTTCCTTGGTGGGAGGTGGGAGGGGGGCTTCCATCGTGATGCTTGGAGCAAGCATGGAAGGGTTGGGGGAATGGATCTGGAACAAGAGGGAGGACGGTCTGGCCACGTTTATTGAGGGCTCGCAATAATAACAGTATTGAAAGCAGTAGCCGCCAATTAACACTTGTTGAGCACTTACCGTGTGCCAGGACTGTCCCGCTTCCTTGACCTGCTTCAACGC
>NW_027730594.1:0-313 GCF_054177405.1 Leptonychotes weddellii | reverse complement strand
TATTAGTTCTGTTAAATCTTAAACTAAAACTGCCAGTTATTTTACCAGCAAAATGGGTTTATTTGAGAATAGCAGAGGCTTGCAATCGGGGACAAGCAAGCTACGGCCACATCACAGGCAAGTGCAAGAAAGAAAGGAGAGAAACATTATTTCTTGGGAAGGTGGGGGAAGTTGGGAGGGTTGTTTTGAAGGAAAGTCCACTGGAGAAAAGCAGGGGTTCAGGTGATGGAGGGTTCTCACCTGCTGAGCTGCAGGGGTGGTGGGTTTCTTGGAGGAGGTGAAACCTACATCTTCCCCTCTGGGGCCTGTGACT
>NW_027730593.1:0-313 GCF_054177405.1 Leptonychotes weddellii | reverse complement strand
CAAGCTCAGCTGGAGCTCCATCCCAGGACCCTGAGATCATCCTGAGCTGAAGGCAGACACTTAACCAACTGAGACACCCAGGTGCCCCAAAAAAGTCTTTTCTTAATTGCAAGTACCTATGACCTAAGGGAAGAAATGGGAACTTTCTGGCTAAGAGAGAAGTGTGGGGATATCCTTGCCTTCCTGGTGGCAGAGGTTGCCTTGTTAGATCCAGAGCTAAGGGAATGGGGAGGAATTGGAGACAAACAGTAAAGTCCTAGGAAGAAATGATCTCTTTCTGAATGAGAATGTTCCCCCTTTTTCTGTCCACAGA
>NW_027730592.1:0-313 GCF_054177405.1 Leptonychotes weddellii | reverse complement strand
AACACCCAGTGCTCCATGCAGAATGTGCCCTCCTCAATACCCATCACCAGGCTAACCCATCCTCCCACCCCCATCCCCTCCAGAACCCTGTTTGTTTTTCAGAGTCCATCGTCCCTCATGGTTCGTCTACCCCTCCGATTTCCCCCGCTTCATTCTTCCCCTCCCGCTACCTTCTTCTTCTTCTTTTTTTTTTTCTTAACATATATTGCATTATTTGTTTCAGAGGTACAGATCTGAGATTCAACAGTCTTGCACAATTCACAGCGCTTACCAGAGCACATACCCTCCCCAGTGTCTATCACCCAGTCACCCC
>NW_027730591.1:0-313 GCF_054177405.1 Leptonychotes weddellii | reverse complement strand
GTACTTGGGAGGCTCAAGTCAGTTAAGCATCTGACTCTTGGATTTGGCTCAGGTCACAATCTCAGGGTCCTGGGATGGAGCCCCGCGACTTCGTCGGGCTCTCCGCTCAGTAGGAAGCTTGCTTGTCTCCCTCTCTCTCTGCCCCTCCCCCTGCATGTGCGTTCTTTCTCTCTCTAAAATAAATAAATCTTAAAAAAAAAAAAACAAAAAAACAGTAGAACTGCTTAGTCTTCATTTTATTATCACCATAAGCTAGCACTCCTAAAGAATATCAAAGAAAAAAATACTCTTCCCTTAAAAACACTAACAAAAA
>NW_027730590.1:0-313 GCF_054177405.1 Leptonychotes weddellii | reverse complement strand
TATTTCAAAGTTTCTGAAACCTACTGCCAATCTATCTTCCAAGTTACTCAAATTTCCAATTCCAACAACTATATGTGCTTCTCATTTCTTCACTTTGCCAGTCCTAAATAATACCACTCTCTTTTTATCAATTTTCTAGGTAAGAAAATATAATCTTATTTCAAATCTAAATGTTTCTAATTACTAAAGTGGCTGAAGATTTTTTACATTTTTGAATTACCCATTCATGTATTTAGCAGCTTTTTAAATAATTGGTGGGTATTTTTCTTAACAGTCAGTATAAGCTATTTATATATTAAGAATGACACTCATA
>NW_027730589.1:0-313 GCF_054177405.1 Leptonychotes weddellii | reverse complement strand
GACTGCCTTCGGCTCAGGTCATGATCCTGGAGTCCCGGGATCGAGTCCCGCATCGGGCTCCCTGCTCGGCAGGGAGTCTGCTTCTCCCTCTGACCCTCCTCCCTCTCATGCTCTCTGTCTCTCATTCTCTCTCTCTCAAATAAATAAATAAAATCTTTAAAAAAAAAAAACATTAAAAAAAAAAGAGAGAGAGAAGAACTTGAGCTTGAGACCATCTCCAGCTCTCCTGTCATGTTTTCCTAGTTGGCATTTTTTTTAAGTTTTTTATTTAAATTCCAGTTAGTGAACGTACAGTGGAATATTGGTTTGAGGT
>NW_027730588.1:0-4994 GCF_054177405.1 Leptonychotes weddellii | reverse complement strand
GTTGAATTATTATGTCAGACACCTGAAATTAATGTTAACCAATATGTGTAAACTGTACCCCAATTAAAAAAAAGAAGAATGAAAAAATTGAGTAAGGTGGCTCAGTACAAAATTAGTGTTCAGAAATCAATAATCTTTCTATGTACAAACAAGAATCTGCTAGAACTGCACTGTCCAACACAGTAGCCACTAGCCACATGTAACTACTTAAGTTTTAATTAAAATTAAAGAAAACTAAAAATTTGGCTTCTTAGGGACATTAGCCGTGCCCCAAGTCCTCAACAGTCACTTGAAGTTTTGGGGGAAATAGACAATCTATAACTTTTTTCCATAGGTCACATGAAAAAATAAACAAGCAATAAAGGTCAGGGAAACTCTGAAAAAATAATAAGAAGAGGAACAGCCCCAGAGTGGTATAAATAAAACAGAATAGAAATTCCAGAAGCTTACTCAAACACCTATAAAATTTTTGTATGTGATAAAGGTGGAATTTCAAATCAATGGTAAACATGAATTATTCAACAGATCGTGTTAGGACTTGATAACTACCCAGAAAAAACCAAATTTGTATCCGTACTTCACCCCTTACTCCAAAATAATTTCCAAGCGTAGTAAAAATGTAGACATAAAGAAAGCTATATTACAGCATTGCTCATAATAGCAAAATATCAGAAACAACCTGATAATACTATCTAAGCATTGGAAAACAAAATTTGTAGCTCTATTACGTTATGATATGGATTGCAGAAGGAGTATGTGTGTAAGAAGCATGTAGTAAGCTACCATTTGTGTAGACTTGTATGTGTAGAGAGCATCTCTGGAAGGGGGAACACAAGAAATTGGTTTCATCTGGAGAGGCAAACTAGTAGCTCTAGGACAGGGGTGAGAAGAGACTGTTTTCACTGATGCCTCTTTTGTCCTACTGAATTTTTTTAAAGATTTTATTTATTTATTTGTCAGAGAGAGGGAGAGAGTGAGCACAAGCAGGGAGAGTGGCAGGCAGACGGAGAAGCAGGCTCCCTGCTGAGCAGGGAGCCCAACCCCCAACTCAGGACTTGATCCCAGGACCGTGGGATCATGACCTGAGCCGAAGGCAGACGCCCAACGACTGAGCCACCCAGGCGCCCCGAGTTCATGATTCTTAATACCCAAATTAAGTTTCTGCTACCAGTTTTTTGGGGTTTTTTTAAGATTTTATTTATTTATTTGACAGAGAGAGACACAGCAAGAGAGGGAACACAAGCAGGGGGAGTGGGAGAGGGAGAAGCGAAGCAGGCTTCCCGCTGAGCAGTGAGCCCGATGCGGGTCTCGATCCCAGCACCCTGGGATCATGACCTGAGCCGAGGGCAGATGCTTAACTAACTGAGCCACCCAGGCGTCCCCTGAATATTTTTTACAATATATATGAATCAACTATTTTATTTATTTATTTGTTTTTTGAAGATTTTATTTATTTATTTGAGAGAGAGAGAGAGCATGAGGGGGAGAGGGTCAGAGGGAGAAGCAGACTCCTCGCTGAGCAAGGAGCCCGATACGGGACTCGATTCCGGGACTCCAGGATCATGACCTGAGCCGAAGGCAGTCGCTTAACCAACTGAGCCACCCAGGCGCCCTGAATCAACTATTTTAAAAATACATTAATTTATTATAAAAACCCAAACCTAAATTTACAAAAATATTGCATCTCCCCTACCTTCCACCCCTCTCCCAAATTTAATTTTTTATGTAAGAGCTGCAAAAGGTCTATGGGCAGTAATATCAGGCTTCAGTGCAGTAAACGCTTGTTTAGAAGGTTCAAACTTAGCAAGCTGCTCAATAAGTGTTTAGTAAGCAGTGAGGACCTGCTATCAATGCACTTAATAAGTACTTGTTCAGATGGAATTTTATGTTATTTAAAGAAGGCTTTTTAAAAAGGGGATACTTTGGATTACAGCAAAAGTGAAGAGTCAAAGTAGTCTGTAGTCATTCCACAATGTAAAAATATAAATGGACTGAATGATGAGAAGCGGAATGAGTTCAGAGAATCCTAAGTAGAAGAGTGCTTTATAGAGTGGAGCTAAGATCTTTTCCAATCCCTCCCCAGCACTCGAGCATGCACACCGCTGTATGCAACTCCAAGGTTACCCTTGGGAGCCTCCTCCACCTACCCAAACACTTCCATCTCACTTTAAAGTGTCTAAACTTACAACCAGCGATCTTTAACACAAATTATATCTCACTTGCCAATAGGAATGGAATTGTCTAATTCCACCATTTGCTTTTTGACAGTTCAGACAGTTTAGATCTTTTAAAAGGCAGAGTGAGTTCTTCTGGGTATTGACATGATGTTCTTCAAGCCTGAAGAAATTATTCTAAAACAAATTTGTCTGTCAAAGACTACCCTAGAAAACCCCGGGTAGAAAAAAAAATCTGCCATGTAACACAATTTAACATTTAACAATTTCTTTTTATTAGCAGTTTTTTTTTAAATTCAAGATAATCGACTGAAACAAAGTAAATCTATTTATAATTACATTTATTGTCCAGTATTTATATGCAGATTTCATTGGTAAAACACAGCTCCTCTGGAGCCTCAATTACTTCATCCATTAAGTGGGGATAATATTATCTGCTCTACTAACACTGGATGATTACTGTAAGAACTGAAGATGTGAAAGCAATTTGAAAGATGTCAAATAATTTTCAATTGCCCGTTATCTTTCTTTGTTAAGAAAGAGGCAACCAATTCCTTCTAAATATATCAGATTTAATTTGTTCTATCTTTACTGCCACAAAGGTTGCCCAGTGTCTAGCTCTGAATTGGTGATTTAGCTTTCTGTCCAGCAAAATGAAAATTTATAGATTAGATGCAAAAATGCTTTTATCATTAAAAAATTATTGAAAACATTTTTAGAAATATAAACATTACCCTGGTGGGTAGACAAAGCGGCATCTTTAAGAAGGGGAAGATAGGAATACCTGAGTAAATTACACAATTTGCGCAGCCGATTTCATAGATTTTTTTTTGTTTTAACTTTTTAAATAACATTTGAGGTCTAATCTATTGGCTTCCAAACACGCAAAGAGAAGATTTTATTTTTGACATTCCTCAATCTCACACGTGCGCAAAACCACACACATTTCTTTTCTCACTTATAGCACAAATTCTAGTTAGATCAAAAGTCAGTGTTTACGCGATTACAAGCTGCAAAGGATGCTGTGATGAGCCACCTTCTTTAGGACAGAAGAACTTCGCCTCCAGCTGCTGGACGTGCCGTTGGCAGGCACCTCTCCCCTGGTGGCCTGCTTTGGAATTGGTTCAACTTCCGAGAGCTGCCTTTCCCACGGTCACGACCCCTTCCCAGAGTAGCTGCCATTCAGTGACTGTTCAACATGGTGGTAAAAGGCCCTTCCTGAAACTTGGGAAAATTCTCGAGGGCCAGCTTGGCTTTCTAGCTCCCTATGGAGTCAGCTGAGGTCTCCGTCATGGCCGATTCTCCCTCTGTGCCATCCTGCTTCCTTCCTTTTCTTCCTTCCCACAGGTGCTGATCCCAAGAGTACTCCCTAGTACTCGCCTTCCAAGGAACCCAACCTGTGACGGTTGATACCAGGAACCATCTGAGAAAGCAGATGCTAAGATGAGATTGGGGAGCTGTATCACCTGCCATTGGGTTGGCAGAAGGGGGAGCACACACAGCACGAGGGAACAATGCAGGTGTGAAACTCACTGGTGGTGGCCAAGGCCCTAGCTGCGGCGCTCTATCAGACATTTGAGCAATATGGGGAAAACGGCAACTAAAAGGACAATAATGGTGGCTATTCCTAAACTCAGTGATTGGTCTGGAAAAAGATAATGAAAGATGAAGAGTGACTGATGGACTTTAAAAAGTATAGAAGTGTGAAAGCCAAAGGCCTCCTTGGTGGCATATAAAGAATCTCTTTTCTCCTGCAGCAGAGACACTGAGAAAGCTGAAGAGGAGGCTCGGGATTTAATCACAAGGGTCGCAGAGCTCCAAAAAGTTAAGCTATTACTCTAGGGAGGTGGGCTACGCCAAGGTCAGGGCTCCGGCTGAAAGAGAAGAGGAGCCTGATAGTTGGATGGGGACATCTGGATGGAGGCGCCTGCAGAACTGGTCCTCTCCTCCCTCTCATGGGCAAGACAACCCAAGAAGGCCATTCCCCTAGGAAACAGTATGTGCCCCCTCCGATCTGCCCCAACCTTTTTGCCTGACCCCTAGGCCAATAACTAGACGTAAGTCGTAAGGTCCCTGGGCCGAGGAGGAAAGCAGTGCACCCCACCGGAGCTGCGGGACCTAGCCCACGGAAAGTGGCAGGAGCTAGAACAGAAGCCATGGGCCAGGACTCAGAGGCGCTGAACCCAAACGGGCACTACGGTCCTTTGGAGAAGAAGTGCTTATTTGGAGCACTGTCCTAGAATGTAGGACTTGACACTCTGACAAGAACCCCAGGAGTTGGTGCAGGCATGCTGTTAGGATGGTCCCAATGAGCAAGGAAGAAGCAATGATCCCCATTAAGTGAGGGTGAAATGCCAGGATTACCCTGGTAGATGGTAGGAGAGGTAAACGGCTCAGAAATGTGGGCATGCAAGGGTGAATATACTATCTAAGGCCTCGAGGACTGTGCTCCATGGGACGGTCCAGAGGCCACATGATTCACCAAGGCAATATGGAATGTGCTGGGGAGAGGGGCACCAACAGCTCCAAGAGTTCAGTGCTGACTCTCCTCTGTGGACCAGGGCTGAAGCTCTGTCTTCACACACCTGGGCTCAATGACAGAAATGAGAATGATGGGACAACCCCCCCTTTCCTCCATTATCCCTCCAACCCCCCACCCCCACAAGAGGCCACTTGGTAGCACTTAACCATAAGTCAGGTGGATGCAATTATTGTAATGAACGGTAGGTTTGGGGCAGCAGTGAAGTGGTCTGACCTACACAGAGGCATGGAGATGGTTCATAAATACAGTGTTCCTAGGGGCAAACACATGAGCAGCGC